>NC_057748.1:27375200-27382047 GCF_004010195.1 Chiloscyllium plagiosum
CCCCGCTCTCTCCCCATAGCCCTGTATCAGTCCCCAAACTAATCCCACTGTCCCCGCGCTCTCTCCCCATAGCCCTGTATCAGTCCCCAAACTAATCCCACTGTCCCCGCTCTCTCCCCATAGCCTTGTATCGATCTCACACTGGAATCAGTAGCTCTGTGTTTGTCAGAATCTGTCTGTTCATGTCCGTGTTTTCCCCGTCTTCAGGCTCTGAGAACTCGAGTGCCACGGATGAGGATGAGGAGGAGGACGACGATGCGGAGGACACCACCGATGAGGACATTGGGGTGGAGTACCTGATCCAGGGGGAGGATGGAGACGGCGAGCTGAACCGGGAACTGGCCCCAGGTGATGCCAGGGGGCCCAAGAAGGAGATCACCGACATCGCGGCCGCTGCGGAAAGCCTCCAGCCCAAGGGCTACACCTTGGCCACAACCCAGGTAATCATCAGCGGGGCAGAGGGGGGGGGGGGGGGGGGGGGTGGGGGGGGGGGGGGGGGGGGGGGGGGGGGGGAGGGGGAGGGGGCAGGCCCTTCGTCCCAACATGATACCGTTACTCCCTGCAATGAGGTCCCTGTCCATCCTATTCCCTGCCTGTTGGAGTGTCGGAATGCCTTGTGAGCATTGCCTAATGTATCTCCTTTACCTCTGGAAGCACGTTCCAAGCACCTACCACCCTCAGGGTTTAGTATTTTAAGAAAAATGGCTATCTTTCACGTATCCTTATGAGCACTCTTTCCCCCCCCCCCCCTAAAGCCATAAGCCTGTAGTATTTGACATTTCCACCCTGGGGCAGAAGTGAGTCATGACGACCCACCCTTTCCATACCCATGTCTGTCAGGTCACCCCTCCGTCTCCAATGTGGCAATTTACAATCCAGGTTTCTCCTTCTGGTGAGTGCTCTCCAATGCAGGCACCATCGTCCCGGTAAACCTCTGGTGCACCCTCTCCGGGGGGCCCCCGCATCCTCGCTATGGTGTGGTGACTGGAACCGAGCGCCACACTCCAAGCGCGGCCCCAGTGGCCTGTTCCACAGCTGCAACACGGCCTGCCAACGTGTTCACTCGCCGCCCCCCCCCCCCGTCCGTCGTGCCCACCATCCCTCGGTATCGGTGCTCTGCCAGGGGGCCAGCTGTTGACTGCGTAATTTACCCTCGAGAGGGGCAACACTTTGCTGCCAGGTGGGTGAAGTGGGGCTGCCTCAGGTTGGGGGCATCCGCGGGCTGCCTGTGGTTGACTGAAGGCGTGTCTTTTGTGTGTGTGTGTGTGCGCGCATTGCAGGTGAAGACCCCCGTCCCCTCATTACTGCGTGGGACCCTCCGCGAGTACCAGCACATCGGCCTCGACTGGCTGGTCACCATGTACGAGAAGAAGCTCAACGGGATCCTGGCCGACGAGATGGGCCTCGGCAAAACCATCCAGACCATCGCCCTGCTTGCCCACCTGGCGATAGAGAAATGTGCGTCTGCCTCCTCTCTCAGCGATGGGTGCGAGCGGTTATGTTGAAGGAGTATCCGTTTGGGCAGTGGGGGGTGGGGGGGGGAGAGAAAACGGGTGCATGTGGGAGGTTGGGGTTTGTGTTTCACGGTCGAGCTCTCTCACCTCGTATCCACAGTGACAGAAGAGGGAGATTGCTGACCCCCCCCCCCCCCCCCCCCCACCCCCACCATTTTGTGTTTGGATATAGTAATGCAGACATGTCCACGCCTCAGGATGTGCAGCAGGATACTGTGATGCTGACACATCCCAAACATGCTGCAGATTCCTGCAGAGCTGATACATTCCACCATTGCAGGCGATGCATTACTGATACAATCCTCCCCGTCGCCACATATGGCGAAGCCAACCCATCCTATTCTGTACTTCTGGTGGAATACTGAGATATTGGTGCGTCACACCACTAACCTGCAGAATACTGCGATGATGGCACCTTGTACCCCATCCATGCTTCGCAACACTGCACTGCTGATGGATCCAGGTATGTGCAGTACAATACCGCAGCATTGGCATATCCCCACCCTGAACACGTGTAGTACAATACTGCAGCGCTGGCATATCCCCACCCTGAACACGTGCAGTACAATAACGCAGCGCTGGCATATCCCCACCCTGAACACGTGTAGTACAATACTGCAGCGCTGGCGTCTCCCCACCCTGAACACGTGCAGTACAATACCGCAGCGCTGGCGTATCCCCACCCTGAACACGTGCAGTACAATCCCGCAGCGCTGGCGTCTCCCCACCCTGAACACGTGTAGTACGATACCGCAGCGCTGGCATCTCCCCACCCTGAACACGTGCAGTACAATACCGCAGCGCTGGCGTCTCCCCACCCTGAACACGTGCAGTACAATACCGCAGCGCTGGCGTATCCCCACCCTGAACACGTGCAGTACAATACCGCAGCGCTGGCGTCTCCCCACCCTGAACACGTGTAGTACAATACCGCAGCGCTGGCGTCTCCCCACCCTGAACACGTGCAGTACAATACCGCAGCGCTGGCATCTCCCCACCCTGAACACGTGCAGTACAATACTGCAGCACTGGCGTCTCCCCACCCTGAACACGTGCAGTACAATACTGCAGCGCTGGCGTCTCCCCACCCTGAACACGTGCAGTACAATACCGCAGCGCTGGCGTCTCCCCACCCTGAACATGTGCAGTACGATACCGCAGCGCTGGCGTCTCCCCACCCTGAACACGTGTAGCACGATACCGCAGCGCTGGCATCTCCCCACCCTGAACACGTGCAGTGCAATACCGCAGCGCTGGCGTCTCCCCACCCTGAACACGTGCAGTACAATCCCGCAGTGCTGGCGTCTCCCCACCCTGAACACGTGCAGTACAATCCCGCAGCGCTGGCGTCTCCCCACCCTGAACACGTGTAGCACGATACCGCAGCGCTGGCGTCTCCCCACCCTGAACACGTGTATTACAATACCGCAGCGCTGGCGTCTCCCCACCCTGAACACGTGCAGTACAATACTGCAGCACTGGCGTCTCCCCACCCTGAACATGTGCAGTACGATACCGCAGCGCTGGCGTCTCCCCACCCTGAACATGTGCAGTACAATCCCGCAGCGCTGGCGTCTTCCCCACCCTGAACACGTGCAGTACAATCCCGCAGCGCTGGCGTCTCCCCACCCTGGCCTAACCTTGACTTCTATCTCTGTTTTCCAGGCAACTGGGGTCCCCACCTGATCATCGTGCCCACGAGTGTGATGCTCAATTGGGAGATGGAGTTCAAACGTTGGTGCCCCTCCTTCAAGATCCTCACCTACTACGGTGTGCAGAAGGAGCGGAAACTCAAACGCCAGGTAGGCTGGGTCACACGCCTGGCCCGCCACAGGTCTGCGTATGCCAGTTGTGTGTCAGCAGTGAGGGTACCCAATGAGGGTGTGCGCACATTTTTGAAGCGGACAGCAGCGTGGATTTTGCTGCAGCAGTGTGAGCAAGTTGTGCCCAGGCATTGGGTTCTGTTCTTGGGGTCGCCCTGGAAGTAATGTGAAGGCTTGAGAAAGGCCGTGGTAACGGTTCCCAGGAATTGGTCCAGCAATCGGGGAGGTCCAGTGGTCAGAGGCACCAGGGCTGCTCCCCTCTTGAGGAGGGATGGTAGTGCGGGAGACCTGATTGAGGTGTTGGGGGCAGCGATGGGGGTCTGGTGGGTGTGCAGTCAGTGCTGTATGTTTTTCTGGGGTTGGGGGATTGAGAGCACGGGCAGAAGGAGATCGGTGATTGGGAGATACAAGCCACACAGAAGCTGTTGAGATCTGGGGCGAATGCTGCCTGGGGTGGGGTTCAGTTGCGGAGAGTTTGTTGGCTGTCTGAAAAGGAAGAACGCGGGAGTCGGATCGACAGCGTTTACTCGGAGCCTGGGCGGAAGTTGCTGGTCAAATGGCCTCTTGCCTCCATAGCTGGCGAGGGGGCCCGTCTGACTGCGATGCTTCACGTGGCGATGAGCTGGCGATGAGCTGAGGGATTCTTGGGGAGAGGGGTCTGGTTCAGGTGGGAGCTTCAGTGCTCGTTATTCTAGGGGGCATAAACCCCCTCCAGTCCTCAGTTTAACTGTTGGTATTTATTTCCCTTTGGGGTATCCCACTTGTTCCTCCTGCCCCCCACCCCACTGCAGGGCTGGACCAAGCCAAATGCCTTCCACGTCTGTATCACCTCGTACAAACTGGTGCTCCAGGATCACCAAGCGTTCCGCCGCAAAAACTGGAAATACATGATCCTGGACGAGGCCCAGAACATCAAAAACTTCAAGTCCCAACGCTGGCAGTCACTCCTGAACTTTAACAGGTTGGTGTTTCCACCCCGTCCTCTCTCAGCATCGCCCCACAATACTCCCATATCCACACTGTTCACCTTCTGCTAACCCTGGGCTGTCCCTGTCCCTGGGATTGGAAGGGACTGTGCCCAGGGAGCTTTACTCTGTATCTAACCCTGTGCTGTCCCTGTCCTGGGAGTGTTTGATGTGGGACAGTGTAGAGGGAGCTTTACTTTGTATCTGGCCCTGAGAGTGTGGTGGTGGGGGGAGCCGTGTAGAGGGAGCTTTACTCTGCATTCCCAGGGGAGGTGCAGTGCAGGGTGAGGTGCTGGCTGACCTTTTTGGCAGCTGCACAAGGAGCAAACTAACGTGTGTGGCTGACGATGAGTGGACGGCTTGGGGCCATTCCTTCCTGCTTTCTCCCGTTAAACTGTCTGTTCTGTCACGCGACCATCCCACCACTCTCCTCTGTGACTGCCATACCTGGAGCCCAGCCCTCGCCCGGTCAGTGATCGATGGCTGGCTGTGTCTCTCTCTCTCACTGTCTCTGTGTCTCCCTCGGTGCATGGACAGCCAGCGTCGCCTCTTGTTGACTGGGACGCCGTTGCAGAACAGCCTGATGGAGCTCTGGTCCCTCATGCACTTCCTGATGCCGCACGTCTTCCAGTCACACCGAGAGTTCAAGGAGTGGTTCTCCAACCCGCTGACAGGCATGATCGAGGGCAGCCAGGAGTACAACGAGAACCTAGTCAAGAGGCTGCACAAGGTATGCACCACATCGCCCAGCTCCCTCTGCCCCCACCCCCTCTCCAGCGGTAGTCCCAGGTCCATAGCCTAGCTGCTAACAGAGGAGCGTTGGGGGGGGTGGGGGGTGCTTGAGGCCAGAATTAGAACAGCGCAGAGATCTCGGAGGGTCGCAGGAGATTATGGAGAGGGATATTTCAGCAGGAAGTGGTCTAAGGGCTGACTGGGCGGGGGTGGAGGGGCTGCCAGAGACATAGCCGTGGAGTGAGCTCAAGAACCAGTTGTGAAGTTTTATCATTTCGGTGACTGTGGACTCAGCTCAGCGAGTGCGGGAGGTTGTTAATGAAAGCGATTTACAACAGGTCGGCCTGCAGGCTATAGATTCACACAACCCTGTGTAGACCTGGATTCGGGTCAGTAGATTCCCATTACAGAGGGAAAAGAGTCCGATTCAGGACCCATCTACCACCACTAATATTGAGGAATTCTGGATCTACGGGGATCCCTGCTGCAAATCAGGATCCATGGATTGTCACTGTGTTGCAGTGGAAGGGGAGGTAATGGAAGGCTAAGGTTCAGAATCTCTCAAACTCTCCTGTACAAAGGTGTGATGGGTGGGGAGGTTATGGATTAGCAGATGCCAACAGCATGGAGATCAGTGGAGAGTGAGGATCTGCAGGTTTCCGTTGCATCAGGACTGAGATTGGGGGAGCTACAGTTTTCTAATGTGCGGGGAATGGGATTTGGAATCTCTGGATCAGTCGATCCCCACTGCACTTTTTGTACAATTCGGGATATGCAGATCCCTTTTTCCCCCAGGAAACCCAGTGGGTTTTATGACCGAGACATCTCTGAATAGGTGAAGGGTGTACTTTCAGGGTCTGTAGCAGGTCTGCCTGCAGCTGGTCTGCTCCACTCCAGCCGCCGGTGGGTTTAATTTTGACCAAGTTTGATTTCTCCTCTCTGGTTTCCCTGCACCCCCCCAACCTAGGTTCTCCGACCATTCCTCCTTCGCAGGATCAAAGTGGATGTGGAGAAACAGATGCCAAAGAAATATGAGCACGTGGTGCAGTGTCGCCTCTCCAAACGGCAGCGGTACCTGTACGACGACTTCATGTCCCAGGCTTCGTAAGTGACAGCCGGCCACTAACGTTCACGGGGCTGGGGTGGGGAAGACATGACTTACTGTGTATATCTAACCTTGTGCCATCCTTGTCTTGGGATTGTTTGATGGGGAGGGAAAGGTGTAGAGGGAGCTTTACTCCGCATCTAACCCCTTGCTCCTGATGTAAAAGGGTCCCAATACGCGGTTCTGGTCTCCTCACTTGAGGCAGGGACAGACCCCAGCAGAGGTAGTTCACAGAAGACTCCTGAATCAGCTGATTCCCAGGACAAAGGGATGCCCATCAGCACTAGGGATCTGTGTTTGATTCCAGTTTTGGGTGAATGTCCGGACTCCACACAGTGGCGACGTTCTCCCTGTCACTGCATGGGTTTCCTCCGGGTGCTCAGGTTCCCCCTCACAATCCAAAGGTGTGAAGCGAAGGGAGGATTGGCTGTGGGAAATTGTCCCGTAGTGCCCAGGGATGTGCAGGTTAGGGTGGGTTGGCAATGGGGAAATTGTCCCGTAGTGCCCAGAGATGTGCAGGTTAGGGCGGATTGGCCGTGGGAAATTGTCTCATAGTGCCCAGGGATGTGCATGTTAGGGTGGATTGGCTGTGGGGAAATTGTCCCGTAGTGCCCAGGGATGTGCAGGGTAGGGTGGGTTGGCCGTGGGGAAATTGTCCCGTAGTGCCCAGGGATATGCAGGTTAGGGTGGATTGGATGTGGGGAAGTT
>NC_057748.1:27382111-27385415 GCF_004010195.1 Chiloscyllium plagiosum
GTTAGGGTGGGTTAGCCGTGGGGAAATTGTCCCATAGTGCCCAGGGTACTGAAAGAGTGGAGGGGAGCTAAACAGGGTACATGCTCAGTGGCGTGGAGTGTGGAAGCCTTCAATGTGTGGGGGAATGTGCACAGAGTTCTCCCTGGTGTGGCAAGCTGGAACAATTATAGAGTCCATCAGCACGGAAGCAGACCCCCTTCGGTCCAGCCAGTCCATGCCGCCCATAATCCTAAACCAGACTAGTCCCGCCTGCTTGCCCCTGGCCCATATCCTCTCCACCCGTCCAAACCTTTCCTGTTCATGTCCTTATCCAAATTTCTTTCAAACATTGTAACTGTACCCATCCATCACGCCGGCAAGTTCATTCCGCGCACGAATCGTCACATTTAAAAAGAAAAGTTATCCCTTGCTCAAACTTCTTTCCTATCACTTTTTAAAAAAAAAGCCTCCCTCGGTTTGAAATTCCCCGTCTCTCGCGCCAGGGAAAAGACCCTTGTCCTTCACTTTATCCATATCCCTAATGACTTTATAAACTTTTATAAGGTCACCCCTCAACCCCGGACACTGCAGTTGGTATATAGTCCCGACCTCCTTAAACTCAAACCCTCCATTGCCAGCATAAACATTCCAGCACAGTTCAGGCCCTTTGGCCCTTGGTGTTGCACCAATCTGAAGGCCGTCTCACCTTCACTTTGCCATTTTCATCCATATGTTTATCCAATGATCATGTAAATGCCCTCACAGTTGTTGGAAGTCTACCATTGTTGGAAGCAGTGCGTTCCACGCCCACACTGAGTAAAGAAACTACCTCTGACATCTGTCCTATATTGGTCACCTCTCAATTTAAAGCTATGTCCCTTCATGCTAGCCATCGCCAGCTGTGGAAAAAGGATCTCCCTGTCACCTGTATTTAACCTACCACCCTTATCTTATGTCTCAATTAAGTCACCTCCCAACCTTCTCTCTAATGAAGGCAGCCTCCAGTCCCTCAGCCTTTCCTCATAAGACCTTCCCTCCATACCAGGCAACATCCTGGTAAATCTCCTCTGAACCCTTTCCAAAGCTTCCACGTCCTCCTCATAATGCGGTGACCAGAACTGTACGCAATACTCCCAAGTGCGGCCACACCAGAGTTTTTAGTACAGCTGCAACATGACCTCATGGCTCCGAAACTCAGTCCCTCTCCCAAGCTAATACACTCCTTAGCAACCCTGTCAACCTGGGGTAGCTACTTTCAGGGATCCATGCACGTGGACACAGAGATCGCTGCTGATCTACACAGCCAAGAATCTTACCATAAGCCCAGCGCTCTGTATTCCTGCTGCTCCTTCCAAAGTGAATCGCCCTCTTCTCTGCATTAAACTCCATTTGCCACCTCTGAGCCCAGCTCTACAGCTTAGCTATCTCCATCTGCAACCTGCAACGTCCTTTAGCACTATCCACAGCTCTCCTGACCTTCGTGTCATCCGCAAATTTATTAACCCATCCTTCTGTGCCCTCATCCAAGTAATTTATAAAAATGACAAACAGCAGTGGCCCCAAAACAGATCGTTGCGGAACACCACTCATAACTCCTAACTCCAGGATGAGCATTTCCCACCAATCACCACCCTCTGTCTTTCAGCAAGCCAATTTCTGATCCAAACCACTAAATCCACAAACCCATGCCTCCGTATTTTGTGCAATAGCCTCCCGTGGGGACCCTTATCAAACGTCTTGCTGAAATCCATATTAACCTGGACAAGGTGGTGGTATAATATCCTTTCTGTAACCGAGTGACCAGAGCTAGACACAGTGCTGAGGCCTCTTCTGGAGTTATGTGCTGATATTCTGTCTCAACCCATGTCAGCGAGGAACTTTGATGAAAGACTACGGGGAAGAGTGATCCAGTTTTTAATGTGAACTGTGATGTACAGAACATCGTTGGAGGGCAGTGAGGCCAGTTCTGCCCGTCCTTTCAGGAAGGGATATCAGTGGCAGGGGGCCGTGGGGAGGAGGGGAGGTTTAATCGGCCGTCCTGGGTGGATGAACAATTTAGAACCGTGACTGTTGTGTTCTTCTCTGCCGTGTCCAGCACCAAGGAGACGCTGGAGACGGGCCACTTCATGAGTGTCATCAACATCCTGATGCAGCTCCGGAAGGTGTGTAACCACCCGAATCTCTTTGACCCCCGGCCCATCCACTCCCCCTTCATCACCCGGGGCATCTGCTACACCACCGCTTCCTGCGTCGTCCGGGCCCTCGAGTACCAACCCTTCAAGGTAAGGCCTGGCAGGGTGGTGGGTCTGGGGCGGGGTGCTCGACCGAGGGGGCGGTGCGGCTTCGGCGGGCTGAATGGCTGCTTTTCACGCTGCAACGATACTGGGCCTGTACCTACTGGGGTTCAGAAGAACAAAGCGTGATGTTACTGCGGTGGAGGGGAGGCGGGGATGGTAACGAGGCCTTGTCTTGGGACACACTAGTACAGAAACGTGACACCCCCGATATGTAGAGGAGTGACCAAGGGCGGGGAGGGGGTGTGGAGGGGCCCAGAGGGGGTGACCGAGGGCGGGGGTGTGGTGTGTGTGGGGGGGGGGGTGACTGAGGAGGGTGTTGGCAGGATTTAGTAAATGAGAATTGCAGTTTGAAAATAGTTTAGGCCTGGGTAAATCTGGAGTGAGGCAGCGAGTTGTAAATTGCCTCGGGTGCTGAGGCACTGGGTGCTGAGGCACTGGGTGCTGAGGCACTGTGTTTTGACTGACGTGGAGCTTGAGGTGGCTGCCGTGTGTGGACTTCAGTTTGGGACCAGAGTCTGTGAGAGTCCAGGCTGCCTGGTGTGTTGGGGTGATCTCCCTGCTCTGTATCACTGAGGGCAAGAGGGTGTGAGATGCTGTGTCTAGTTGTAGATTGTGGTGTGAGCTGTCCTGCTGGAATAGCAGTGATTCTCATGATGCCTCTCTGCTCTCCTCCAATCCCCTCTCTTTCTCTCTCTCTCTCTCTCTCGCACTCTCGCTCTCCCAGCAGGTGGATCTTAGCATCTTTGACCTGATCAACATCGAAGGTCGGCTGTCCCGCTATGAGTCTGAGGTCTTCCTGCCCAAACACACAGTCACCAAGAAGCTGATTGAGGAGATTGCTGACGCTCCTGATCCCCCTCCCCGACCCAAACCTGTCCGCATGAAGGTCAACAGGTGAGTCCTTGGCTCCTTCTCTCTGGCATTCTCCTCCTCCTTCCCCCCCGCGTTGCTGTGCTCTTGCTCACTTCTGAGGGCTCCCAGGCTCCACACATGGTGCCGCTCTCCTCTGCGGCCCCTGTCTCTGGTTT
>NC_057748.1:27385915-27386884 GCF_004010195.1 Chiloscyllium plagiosum
CTACCCCCCCCTCTCCTTCCCCCACCCCAGCTTCCTTCACCGGTTCACGGTTCGGCCATTCAGGGGAAGGCCTAGTCCCAGATTAGGCCGGGACTGAAGCCTGGGCATGGGAGTAGGTCTCTGAGGCACTGCTGGGAGAGAGGGTGGGGAAGCAGGCTTACCCTGACGGGCGGCTCCGTTTATCTCCCCCGCCTCGGATTGTAAAACCCACGCCGTTTTACCCAGGCCTCACGCGCACACTCCCCCACCCTCCCCTCCCTGAGGACTTGACCGTCTGGACAGGGAGACGACAGACTGCGAGAGCTGACTGGAGTGGATTCTGCCAGCGAAAGGAGATTTAAGGGGATTTACTCTGTCACTAGAGAGGGGGGGGGGGGTGTTTGGATTAGAGTCGGCACTCCAGGCCGGGGAAGCTCTCTCGGCTGCGGGCGGCTACGCTAATGCAGAGGCGGCCCGCTCTGGATTACAGTCGGAAACGCCGGCGGCTGGGGAGGGGGGGAGGCTTGGGAAGGTGCAGGAGCAGAGGGAGAGAACCCGAACCCGAGATAACACCTCTCCCCCAACCCCACCGCGCCGATTCCACCCAGCCCTCGGAAACCCAGGGGCAGCTCGACTGTGAGAGGCATCCCCTTGCCAGAGCCTCCCCACACGCTGTCCCATCCCCTCCCGAAAGCTCAATGTACAGCCGAACCCGTCCATGCCGACCAGATATCCCAACCTAATCAGATTAGGTTCCCTACAGTGTGGAAACAGGCCCTTCGGCCCAGCAAGTCCACACCGACCCTCTGAAGAGCAACCCATCCAGACCGAACACTACGGGACAATTTCCCACGGCCAACCCACCCTAACCTGCACATCCCTGGACACTATGGGATAATTTCCCACGGCCAATCCACCCTAACCTGCACATCCCTGGGCACTATGGGACAATTTACCATGGCCAATCCACCCTAACCTGCACATCCCTGG
>NC_057748.1:27389480-27393552 GCF_004010195.1 Chiloscyllium plagiosum
TTGGACTGTGGGAGGAAACCGGAGCACCCGGAGGAAACCCACGCAGACACGGGGAGAATGTGCAAACTCCACACAGACAGTCGCCTGAGGCGGGAATTGAATCCGGGTCTCTGGCACCGTGAGGCAGAAGTGCTAACCACTGAGACACCCAAAACTTTGGTCTCACCTGCCAGCACCCAGCCCATATCCCTCCAAACCCTTCCTATTCATATACCCATCCAAATGCCTCTTAAAATTGTACCAGCCTCCACCACATCCTCTGGCAGCTCATTCCATACACGTACCACCCTCTGTGTGAAAATGTTGCCCCTTGGGTCTCTTTATATGTTTCCCCTCTCACCCTAAACCCATGCCCTCTAGTTCTGGACTCCTCCACCCCAGGGAAAAAACTTTGCCTATTTATCCTATCCTTGCCCCTCATGATTTTATAAACCTCTATAGCGTCACCCCTCAGCCTCCGACGCTCCAGGGAAAACAGCCCCAGCCTGTTCAGCCTCTCCCCTGAACCCTTTCAAGTTTCACAACGTCTTTCCGATAGGAAGGAGACCAGAATTGCACGCAATATTCCAACAGTGGCCTAACCGATGTCCTGTACAGCCGCAACATGACCTCCCAACTCCTGCACTCAATACTCTGACCAATAAAGGAAAGCATACCAAACACCGCCTTCACTATCCTATCTACCTGTGATGTCGGTTTTAAAGGGGGAACGAGAGGGAGGGGGGCAGTGAGCATTGTACATCTCTATGACTCTAAATGGGACGAGATGAAGTTAGGATATCTGGGTCAGCATGGACGGGTTGGCCCGAAGGGTCTGTTTCCGTGCTGTACACCTCTGTGGCTGTATGACAAGTAGAAATAGTGGGCAGCGTATAGGCAGGGGATTGGCACAAGGAGATAGAAGCGGGGTGGGCAGGCTGGGCCGAATGGCCGTGGTGAATCTGAGAGTTGGTCCCAGGCCCTCGTGTTGACTGGTTGGGGTCAAGGTCTCTATCTCCATGATAGCAGACACCAGGGATCTTCCTCGATTGGTTTAGGATGACCAGGATATATATGGATTCAGCTGTCGATGGCTTGTCACACACTGTCACGTTAACATTAACCCCCCCCACCACAAGGCACGGAGAGAGTCAGGAGGGAAACCAACTGGTGTTCAGGAAGCCTGCTCCTAATCAACTCAACCACCTTCGGTCAGTGACTATCACACTTTAATCTTCACTGTCTCTCTCTCTCTCTCTCTCTCAGTTCCTGTTTCCTTCACTCCATCCCTCTCTCTCTTTGCCAGTCTCTCTCTCTCTCTCTTTCTTTTTCTCTCTCTTTCAGTTCCTGTTTCCTTCACTCAGTCCACCGGTCACTCTCTCTCTCTCTCTCTCCCTCTCCCCCCCCCAACCCCAGGGAATCTCGGATTATTTTGACACGCGTCGAACCCAAGACCCAGGATCGGGGAGGGGTCCGTCTTTAATGTAAACCCCACACCCTCGGCCCACTGCCCTGTGTCTGGAAGGAGGCTTTGAGGAGATGGTTCGATTCTGAGGGTGGGGGGCCAGTCTCAACTCGCAGACCATTGGCTTTCCGGGCATCTCTTGGTGCTGACCTTGTGTGTGTGTGGGGGGGGTTGTGCGCCAAAAGTGGGGGGCAGGGGGAAGCATTTTGCCACATCTGGGACTCTGTCTTTGAAACCCCTCTCCCCCTACCCCCCGACCAACAGAACGGAGAGGGGCGAGGGGCGAGGGGCAAAGAGAGAGTCGGGGGGGGGGAACCCCTCGACGTCGAACAGGTGAGGATTCGCGTTGGCGTCTCAATCCAACAATCTCCACCCTCCCCACCCCAAGGGACTCAGGGCGGACTTGGCGTCTCCTGCTCGCCCAAACTCACCTCCCGCTTGGCACCGTGCCAATTACAACTCACGGGAGTCGGCAAAGGAGACAAAGTGGGACAGGGCACAGTCGCCCCCCCCCCCCCCCCCCCCACCCGGAAAATGGGTTTGGGGGCTGGGTCACAGTCTCCAAGTAATGTCTGTGTTACTTAGGTCTGAGATCAGATGACATTTGTTCACTCAAAACGTTATGAGCTTTTACAATTCTAAATAGTATTCATAATAGACCAGAAAAAAAGGAGTTTCACTCCAATTATAGGATTTCTATGATGCCATTGCCGTTTGCCTAAAATCAATGAATGGTGACAGCAGACAATGAGAGCAATTATCTCATTGGATGCGTTATTACTACAACATTGTCCTGCAAGTCTGCAGTGTCTCCTGCGTCTCTTCAGTATTCCCAAAAAAACTTGAAAAGACGGACGGAGAATAATAGTAGAAGAGATAGACAAATCCTTGTCGAACAGAGGAAAAAGAACTCTGCGTTGAATTAGCAGGATAGAACATAGATTAATGGGTCCACATCAGGCGGTAGGGCTTGGTAGCAGGAAATAACAACGGACTGAGCTCAAACACAAGAAGCATGCTGAGCCGTCACTTTCGCGATGTTGGATAAACAATACGGCTCTTACAAAAAGTTTAAACAATGAACTTTCAATGTACAGAACATTTGACAGCATTTGACACCATTAACGCCTGGTTGTTACTATATGCTTTAACTGACGAAACCACAGACACTATTCTTCAAATCAATAAGGGCAGCTCATTAAGACTCTCTGACAGAGTAATCCCTTCTGTCCAGTAGGGGGAAGACGGCACAGAGAGTGGACCAGGCTCTGACTGGAGGATGGGGCCTTGCCTGGGAACGATCCCATCCCTGCTCCCTCTGCTGTGGCTTTGCCTCTGCCTCTGCCTCTGGGCCTGGCCTTGCCTGGCCTTCAGCCCCATGTCGAGCTGGGACTGCCCCCTGCCCTGCCAATGCTGGCCTCCCCCTAACCAGACAGTGTCGTGTCGAGGCCTGGGCCTCCATGCCTTCCCCAGGGACCTCCCAACCGACACCCGAGCGCTGGACCTGAGCGGCAACGCCATCGCCTGGGTGGGCCAGGCCGAGCTGGACGGGCTGAAGGGCCTGGAGGAGCTGGACCTGAGCGGGAACCGACTGTGGACCCTTTACGAAGGGCCGGCCTTCCTCAGGCTGTCGGTCCTCTTGCTCGATGCGAACCCTTTGGCCTGCGACTGCGAGCTGTGGTGGCTGGTGGTGGCGGCGGAGGGAGGAGGCCTGGATTTAGGGAACCCCCAGTGCTCCAGCCCACCTCAGGCGCGAGGCCGGGCCTTGCTGGAGTACGCCCTCGATGCTTTCCCTTCCCTGTGCGAGGCCCGGGCGCCAGGCCTACGCTTCATGGCTTCGTCTTCTCCTCCTCCTCATCCCCTTCCTCCTCACCCCCGCCCACCATCCATCCTGGACGAAGAGACCCTCCCAGTCGTCTTCACCATGGGTTCGGCCTGCTTCCTGGGCAGCATCGCTCTGTGCTTTGGCCTACTCCTACTCTGGAGCAGGCTGCGAGGCCCAGTGCAGCGCACGGTGGAGCTGGAGGGAGCGCTGCATTCCAGCGGCACAGACGCACAGTCGGAAGCCATCAAGTACACCACAAAAATGATGTGAGCCCCAGCTAGAGCGCCCCAGGAGCAGACCAGAGATCCCTGGCCTCTGTATTGCCCCAAAGCCTGGGACAAACATTACCCAGATATTCACTTAGCATCAGGATTTGTTCTGTGTCTTACAATACCTGGGAGAAAAGCCACCCGAATGTTTATTTAGAATCACAGAGATGTACAGCACGGAAACAGACCCTTCGGCCCAACTCATCCGTGCTGACCCAGATACCCTCAATTAATCTAGTCCCATTTCGAGTCATAGAGACGTACAGCACAGAAACAGACCATTTGGCCCAACCCGTCCATGCTGTCCAGATATCCCAACCCAATCTAGTCCCACCTGCCAGCACCCGGCCCATATCCCTCCAAACCCTTCCTATTCATATACCCATCCAAATGCCTCTTAAATGCTGTAATTGTACCAGCCTCCACCACTTCCTCTGGCAGCTCATTCCATACACGTACCACCCTCTGTGTGAAAACTTTGCCCCTTAGGTCTCTTTTATATCTTTCCCCTCTCACCCTAAACCTATGCCCTCT
>NC_057748.1:27393891-27395669 GCF_004010195.1 Chiloscyllium plagiosum
TAACTGTACCTCTTATGCTCGCATCCAAATCATTTATGTAAATGACAAAAAGTAGAGGGCCCAGTACCGATCCTTGTGGCACTCCACTGGTCACAGGCCTCCAGTCAGAAAAACAACCCTCCACCACCACCCTCTGTCTTCTTCCTTTGAGCCAGTTCTGTGTCCAAATGGCTAGTTCTCCCTGTATTCTGTGAGATCTAACCTTGCTAACCAGTCTCCCATGGGGAACCTTGTCGAACGCCTTGCTCATGTCCATGTAGACATTGTCCACCGCTCTGCCCTCATTAATCCTTTTGGTAAGTTCTTCAAAAAAAAACTCAGTCAAGTTTGTGAGACATGATTTCCCCACACACAAAGCCACGTTGACTATCCCTAATCAGTCCTTGCCTTTCCAAATACATGTACATCCTGTCCCTCAGGATTCCCTCCAATGACTTGCCCACCACCGAAGTCAGGCTCACCGATCTATAGTTCCTGGCTTGCCCTTTCTTAAATAACGGCACAACATTAGCCACCCCTCAGTCTTCTGTGGGATTTAAATCTCCCAGAAATTCACTTACTTGCAGCTCCCTAAACATGCCCAGTTTCATTTCTCTAGAATTTTGCTTTTCTGAGCACCCCCTTCCTGTTTAAGAGGCAGTTAGACACGTACAGACAAATGGGAATACAGGGATATGGACCATGTACAGGCAGGTGGCATCGGTTGGCATCAGGGTCAGCACAGATATGATGGGCTGAAGGGTCTGTTCCTGTGCTGTACTGCAGCTGGCCCAGGAACCAGCCACAGTCTAATGGACACAAGAAGTCTGGAACTGAAATATCGAAGGTATGGTTAGTAGGTCACCATCGTTGGGACAGTGACGGAGTTTATCTAAGATTACAACAGGATCTTGATCAGTTGGGTCAGTGGGCTGAGGAGGGGGCAGATGGAGTTTAATTTAGATAACTATGAGGTGTTGCATTTTGGTAAAACCCAAGAAGGGCAGGACTTACACAATTCATGGGAGGGCCCTGAGTACAGTTGGAGAACAGAGAGACCCAGGGGTGTAGGTACATGATTCTTTGAAGTTTGCGTCACAGGGGTGGCTAAGAAGATATTTCTTACCATCACTGCTCAGGATTTTGAGTGCAGGGATTAGGATGGCATGTTGGGGTTGTACAGGATGTGGTTCTGGAATACTGTGTCCAGTTCTGGTCACCCTGTTACACACTCAGGGGGGATATTATTAAACTAAATTATTAAGAGAGAGCAAGAGGGAGAGAGAGAGAGAGAGAGTGAGAGACAGACAGAGTGTGTGTGTGTGAGAGAGAGAGAGAGAGAGAGAGAGAGAGAGGCTCAGTGGTTAGCACTGCTGCCTCACAGCACCAGTGTCCCAGATTCGATTCCAGCCTCAGGCGACTGTCTGTGTGGAGTTCGCACATTCTCCCAGTGTCTGCGTGGGTTTCCTCCGGGTGCTCCGGTTTCCTCCCACAGTCCAAAGATGTGCAGGTTAGGGTGGATTGGCCATGCTAAATTGCCCGTAGTGTTAGGTGCATTAGTCAAAGGGAAAGTGTCTGGGTGAGTTACTCTTTGGAGGGTCAGTGTGGACTTGTTGGGCCGAAGGGCCTGTTTCCACACTGTAGGGAATCTAATCTAATCTAAAAGGAGAGTGTGTGTTCGTAAGAATGTGTTTATGGGAGACAGTGTGTTTAAGAACGTGTGTATGTGAGACTGTGAGAGACAATATGTGTGTGTGTGAGTGAGAGAGGGTGTGTGTGAGACTGACAGAGTGTGTGTG
>NC_057748.1:27401006-27403181 GCF_004010195.1 Chiloscyllium plagiosum
ATGAGGGGGGATCTGATTGAAACTTACAGAATACTGAACAGCCTGGACAGAGTGGATGTTGGGAAGATGTTTCCATTGGTTGGAGAGACTAGGACCCGAGGGCACAGCCTTCGAGTAAAAGGGAAGACACTTTAGAGCAGATATAAGGAGAAACTTCTTCAGCCAGAGAGTGGGGGATCTGTGGAATTCACTGCCACAGGGCGCTGTGGAGTCCAGGTCATTGAGGATATTTAAGACGGAGATCAATAGGTTCTGGAGTATCATGGGGATCAAGGGTTACAGGGAAAGAGTGGGAGAATGGGGTTGAGAAAAATCAGCCATGATTGAAGGGCAGAGCAAACTGGATGGGCTGAATGGTCTAATTTCTGCTCCTGTGTCTTATAAAACCGGAGGAAACCCACACAGACACAGGGGAGAATGTGCAACCTCCAGACAGATAGTCGCCCGAGAGGGGGAATCGCACCCAGGTCCCCCACCGTGCTGCCCCCATCTTCTGGCAGAGTCACCCTCGGAGGCTGTTATGGAATCAGACAGCACGGTGACAGACCCTTCGGTCCAACCCGTCCATGCTGACCAGACATCTTCAATTTGCCAGCACCCGGCCCATATCCCTCCAAATCCTTCTTATATACCCATCCAAATGCCTCTTAAATGTTGCAATTGTACCAGCCTCCACCACATCCTCTGGCAGCTCATTCCATACACATACCACCCTCTGTGTGTAAACGTTGCCCCTCAGGTCACTTTCCCCTCTCACCCTAAACCTATGCCCCTCTAGTTCTGGACTCCCCCACCCCAGGGAAAAGACTTTGCCTATTTACCCTATCCACGCCCCTCATAATTTTGTAAACCTCTTATAAGGTCACCCCTCAGCCTCCGACGCTCCGGGGAAAACAGCCCCAGCCTGTTCAGCCTCTCCCTGTAGCTCAAACCCTCCGACCCTGGCAACATCCTTGTAAATCTTTTCTGAACTCTTGCAGGTTTTTGCAGAGGTCATGGGCAGAACTGGGTACATCATGTAAACCAGAAAAGGGGTGTGTGTGTGTGTGGGGGGGGGGGAATGTGTTGGCAAAAAACTGGGACATTGTGTCACAGCCGATGTAAACCACATCAGATCAGTCCTCCTCACCCCCCTGTCTTACCCCAGCCTGCTAACTATGGCAATGTCCCATATATTTGAGTCACTGCAGAGGATGTGTGTGTGTCTGTGTGTTTTTCTTACACAACAGCTCTCTCTCTCTCTCTCTCTCTGGTCTGCCCTACCCCAAAACATCACCACCAGTAAATCCCTGACAGCCCAGCCTCTCAGTGTGGAGTTGAAATCCCACAGCACTGTACACAGATAAGGACATGTGTGTGTGAGAGAGAGGGAGAGGGAGAGAGGGAGAGAGCAGTTCCATGGGATCACAAGCAGCAGGGAGAGGCAGAAGCGTGGACACAGAGAGAATTTGGAAACCTCAACCAACATTTCAGACACAACATGATGGTCCAGACAGCGCTGCTGTGGATATTACCTACCCTCCAGCTCCTGAGCTCAGCCGAGCGGACTCCCAGGCTGAAAATCCACCTGAAAGGTACAGAGGCATTGGCTTTTTTTAAAAAAAAAAATTTTCTCTCTCAAAAGGCAGCTACTTTTAAGTGCAGCTCTCCCATCCTCAGACACCACCACGATTTCTTGGGGTATTTTTATTTGCCCCCCTCGCCGCTCCAAAAACAGAATTCCCGTTCTGGGATCTTGCTGTGCGCTTAGCTGCACTGCGCCACATCCGAACTGCGGCAGGAGTTGCACCCCGTGGCTGTCACAGAGGGTTGTTGCTGGGGGATGAGGGTGGCTTTAGGGTTGTTGCTGGTTTGTGTGTGATCTTGTATTTAAAAAAAAGGCAGAAGTGCAGGGGAGCTCAATGTTCTGAGTTTCTGTCTCTCTTTTCTCTCCCAGATGTGCCTGTTCTGCAGTTTGACACCCTGCAGAAATTCACAGTCCACTTCCACGATGAGAGATCAGCGTCTCTCTACATTGGCATGACTGGCAGAATCGTCCAGCTCTCCTTCGGTCACAGCAACGTCTCCCAGACACTGGTACACACCCACCTCTGGGACAGGAGGGCGCTGGGGACATGGGCACAACACCGACCACCCTCAGCCAAGAGGGTGGGATTGGCATTGCGGGGGGGGGTG
>NC_057748.1:27404390-27405899 GCF_004010195.1 Chiloscyllium plagiosum
GGGGAGGGTAGAGGGGCGGTTTATGGGGAAGAGGGTGGAGGGGTGGGGAATGGGGACATTTGAGTGGGAAGGGGGGGGGAGTGTACGAGGTGGAAGGTGGAGGGGATGGGGAACGGGGAGGATGGGGAATGGAACGGTGTGGTAGAGGGAACTTGGGACAAACATTCCCCAGAAACGTGACCTGGTGCTGGTGAAAGACTGAATGTAAAAATGTTTGTTTTGCTTAGATCCCGTTAGCTCTGGACGATAACAGCAAGGACAGCTGCAAAAGCAAAGGCACTCTGTCCCCGGTGAGATGGAGCGATTATTAATCTTCTGTGCAGTTCATATACCGGCTCAGAAACTGTCCAGACTCTGTCAGAGCTTCCAGCTTAATACACACACCTTATTACACACTGACCCGGACATCCCTAAAACACCACACTGATGATCCTTCATAACCAAGCTGAGCCCATCACTAGTCTCCGAATATAAGCTTCCTCATGTCTGAGTGATTCAATTCATTGTCGTGACTCGTCCAGAAATACAGTGAAAATTATTGTTTTGCATGGACTCTGTGCTACCTTCTCAGCACAGGAGAAGGCAACTCAGCCCCTCCCTCCTATCCCACCTTTTTAAAATGTATTCATTTGTGGGATGTGGGAGTCACTGGCTGGGCCCAGCATTTATCACCCCGTTCCTAGTTGCCCCTTGAGAAGGTGGGGGTGAGCTGCCCTCTTGAGCCGCTGTCGCCCACGTGCTGTGGGTTGACCCACAATATTATTCGAGGGAGTTCCAGGTTTTTCACCCTGAAGGAGCAGCTGATATATATTTCCGAGTCAGGACGATGTGGGATTGGGAGGGGGAGCTTGCAGGGGAGTGGTGTTCCCATGTAGCTGCTCATCCAGATGGAAGTGGGTCTGGAAGCTGCTGTCTGAGGATTTTTGGTGACTTTCTGCAGGGCATCTTGCAGATGGTACAATCTGCTGCTACTGAGCGTCGGTGGTGGAGGGAGTGGATGCGGTGCCAATCAAGCAGGGGGCTGCACTGTCCTAGATGGTGTGGGGCTTCTCGAATGTTGTTGGGACAGCCCCCACCTAGGGCAAGGGGGGAGTATTCCCTCACACCCCTGACTTGTGCTCTGTCGATGGAAGACAAGCTTTGGGGAGTCAGGAGGGTCTGACACTGACCTTGTACCCCTCTCGCTCTGCACAACCCTGCGGCAGTACGTGGAGGGTCTTAACTCCATGTTCGGGCTGTCCCCTGTTCAGAATTACGTAGCGGAACAACAGGCCATTCAGTCCAATGCTGGTGTCTCTGGTCAAATGTCCCCACCGACACTCAGGGGGCTGGGGCAATCTGTATAAACAAATGCCTCTCAGCTTCGGTCTTTTGTCCCCGGGCACTCGCATCTGAATGGGCGTGGCACGATGGCTCAGCTCAGTGGTTAGCACGGCTGCCTGACAGCATCAGGGACCTGAGTTCGATTCTCCCCTTGGGCGACAGTCTGTGAGGAGTTTGCACATTCTC
>NC_057748.1:27406388-27412715 GCF_004010195.1 Chiloscyllium plagiosum
TTAGGGTGGATTGGCTACGGGGTATTGTCCCATTGTGCCCTGGGATGTGCAGGTTTGTGTGGATTGGCCATGGGAAATTGTCCCATAGTGCCCAGGGATGTGCAGGTTAGGGTGGGTTGGCCATGGGGAATGGTCCCATAGTGCCCAGGGATGTGCAGGTTAGGGTAGGTTGGCCATGGGGAATGGTCCCATAGTGTCCAGGGATGTGCAGGTTAGGGTGGATTGGCCATGGGGAATTGTCCCATAGTGCCCAGGGATGTGCAGGTTCGGGTGGATTGGCCGTGGGGAATAGTCCCATAGTGCCCAGGGATGTGCAGCTCATGATCCTGACTGTTGTAAAAAAATACACAAAGAACCACTGATCCTGCAAATCGGAAACAGAAACAGATGTTGCCGGAAAAGCTCAGCAGGTCTGGCAGCATCTGTGGAGAGAAGTCAGAGTTAACGCTTTGGGTCCACTGGCCGAGCTGATGTTCCAGTCAGAGGGAGGGTAACTGGACCCGAAACGTCAACTCTTGATTTCTCTCCACAGGTCCTTCCAGACCTGCTGAGCTCTTCCAGCAACTTCTGTTTTTGTCTCTGACTGCTCTTGCCGGCAATAATCTTGTAAATCTTTCATTACATTCTCCAGTTGATCTGGTCATAACGCCAGACCTTATCCAGTAATCCCAGACGGGGGTCCAAATCCCAGCGTAACACAGGGCGAAATTTAAGCTCAATTAAACATGGAACAGGAACATCATTTAAATAACTGGCTGATTGTTGCATGACATCAGTTTGTTTCACCATCGTCTCTCACAGCAGATAATGCCGACCCCAAGTGACTCCAGACTTACAGTGATGGGGTTGACTCCTAACCACTCTCTGCACAATAAATACAGGGCATGGTCCAATGAATAAATACACTTTTAAAAACATAATACAGACACCAGAAAAGCACACAGTTCTCCAAGAGTTATGTCTTCTGTGTAAATTGCCCATTTCTCCCTCAACGTCACCATGTATTTCTCCAGAAGTGAATCCCAGCTCTTCGGCGGGGTCCTCCCGTACCTTCCTTTGGATGAGTCAGAGGATCAAGATTAGGCCACTCGGCCTGTCAATTCAGCTCACCTCCTAACCCTTTAAAATCTCTCGCCTTGCGTCTCGACACTTGAGGGCAGAGTTTTCACTCTTGCTAGAGGGGGCTGAAGTGTCAGGTCAGAAACATCGAACACTGTCAACGCCGGTGCTGAGGGGTTACCGTACGTGTGGAAGCTGCCTTCTGTCACGCGGGACGTTAAACACAAGCGTGAGCCTGCCCTCAACTGGCTGGAGTGTCACTACCCGGAAAGTATACAATTACCAAAGGCAGTTCAAGCAGATAAGATGAAGGAGCTGAATTCCGTCCAATCGGGAACCATGCAATGGGCTCCTCAACTCCTGCTTACCTGCCATTCCCGCCATAATCCTTGAATGCCTTCCTGTTTAAAAATCTCGGCCTCACAGGCTTATTCGAGTCATAGAGCTGCACAGCACGGAAACAGACCCTTCGGTCCAACGTGTCCGTGCTGACCAGATATCCTAACCTAATGTCATCCCCTTCCTATTCATGTAACCATGAGTAAATGTTGCTCATCCAGGTGACAGAAGGAATTGAGGTGTACAAGATGCTTAAGGGCGTTAACAAAGGCGTGGAAGAGGGTGTTTCCTCATCTGGGACAATCTAGAATGAGAGGTCACGGTTCTAGGATAAGGGGCAAGGGATTTACGACAGGAGGAATTTCTTCTGCTTGAGGGTGATGAATCTGTGGGATTCACTCCCCCCGAGGACACTGACTCTGAGACAGATTCTCTTTTTAGCCAAGTCATGGGTTGGCGGGTTTTCCAGCTCAACCAACGGGAGATGAGATCAGCTGTGATCGTATCGCGTGGCAGAGAACGCTCAAGGGGTTCGAATGGCCTACCCCAGCTCCCAGTTCCTGACTGTACCAGCCCTCTGCGGGAAAGAATCCTTCAGATTCACTTCCCTCAGAGAGAAGAAACTCTTCCCCCATCTCTGTCTGCAAAGAGATGTGGGATGATGCCCCTCAAGCCTGAGACTCCTAATGGGTTAGCACCTTGGAATCAGACCATCAGACAGAGAAGCAGAGAGAGAGACCCTTCAGCCCATTAAATCTGCTCATCCTCGGTTCCCAATCCCCTGCCTTTTTCCCCCGAACTCTCCATCCCCTTCCTAATTAAGAATCAGCTTTGAACCTAAAGAATTCCACTGCCTTCGGAGAGAAGGAATTCCTCCTCATCTCTATCTTTAACCCCTCACTCTGAGATGATGCCGCCTCTGGTCCCCAGACCCTCTCCCACACACACACACACACAAAGGGGGAACACCGTCTCCACATCCTCCCCCTGTCAACGTCCCCCTGAGAATCTTGTACGTTTCAATAAAGTCGCCTCTTGTTCTTCTAAACTCCAACAGGTGCAGGCCCCAACCGACTCGAACCTCTCCCTCGCCGGACAGTCCCCTCTGTCTTTGGGATAGGCCGAGTGAACCTTCTCTGGTCTGTCCCGAGTTCTGAAAGCTGAAACTACTCTGAGTTACACCGACGCTGGTTTTATTCCGATGTGGGATGTGGTCTATTGTCCTGGAGGAGGTGGCTAGTCCCACTTTCCTTGAGCTCTCAGGTGCCCAGGCCAGGGTCTTTTTATCATTTTTGCCCTTGCCCCCCCCTCCCCCCAGCGCCAACTTAGCAGGCTGCCTTTGTCCCAGCACAGTGTCAGGCTTCGAAAGAGCTGAACCCACCCCAGAGAAGTGTGACCGCACTCCTGCTGAGGCCTAGCGCCCACCGAAAAGCCTGGGACTCAATTTACGGGGACGGGGGGGGTTGGGGCAGGATTGGAGCGTTTCTGTATTCGCCAGCGCGGGTGAGCCTGTCAGTTCCGACTGTGACTCTGGGCTCTCGTTCCAATCCCCCAGGACCTCTGTCGGAACGTGATAACCGTGATCGAGAGGCTGAACGTCAGCGCCATCATCATCTGCGGGACCCACGCTGGAAGTCCCAGCTGCTGGTTTCTGGTAAACACAAACAACAAACGCCAACATTAACTTATCCTCAAACCAAATCTCAGCCTCGGTTCTCGCAGTGAGGCCATTCAGCCCCTCCAGCCTGTTTCACTGCTCCTGCGGCCTAACTCCACAGATCTGCCTTCAGCCTGTATCCCATTGCCGAACAAAAAGTTATCGCTCAGATTTAAAATTAACGACCCGAACAGTGTGTGGGAGGTTGTTCCAAACCTCTGTCAACCCTTTGTGCAGAGCACTGCTTCCTAACATCTCTCCCGAACTTATGGCACTCATTCTCAGACTATGTTGCCCTGTTCTCGAATCCCCAACCAATGGAAAATCTCCCCTGTCTTCTCCTCTTCATACCTTGCATCAGATTATCCCTTAACCTTCCAAATCATCTGAAAACAGGCCTAATGTGTGTAATCTTCCCTTGACACTTAACCCCTGAAGCTCAGCTATAATTCTTATAAACCTACATGGTATTCCCTCCAAAGGGAATCTATCCTTCCTGAGGTGTGGGACACAAATCTGCTCACAGTGGGGTCTATCCAGGGGTTTCTATAACTGCGACATAATGTCTACATCTCCAGTCCTCTCATTGTAAAGGCTTGCATGAGCTTTGTTGATTTATTTTCTGCACCTTTTTATGGCATTTTAGAGATCGATGCATCTGTACACCCCTGAACACGGACTGCATTAGACTTCAAACCACCAGGGAATTACCCTGATCAATCATAGAACTGTCCAGCACAGGGACAGGCCCTTCGGCCCACAATGCTGTACTGAACATGACCCCAAGTTAAACCCCTCCCTTCTGCCTGCCCTTGGTCCATATCCCTCTATTCCTTACCTCTCCATGTGTTTATCTAAAAGCCCCTTAAACCCCCTCCACCGCCTGTATCTGCTCCCCCCACCACCCCCCCCGGCAGCTGGCAGACTCCTGCCTCACTCTGTGTACAGCCTCTGACGCTCCAGAGATAACCACCTGAGTTTTCCGAGCCTCTCCTTATAGCTCATACCCTCTAATCCAGGCAGCATCCTGGTAAAGCTCTGCAGGACCCTCCCCAAAGCCTCCACATCCTTCCTGTAATGTGCTGACCAGAATTGAACGCGATACTCTAACCAAAGTCTTAGAAAGCTGCAACATGACACCCTGACCCTTGTGCCCAATTCCCCGACCAATAAAAACAAGCGTCCCATCCACCTTCTTCCTCACCCTATCGACCTCCGATGGCAATGGTTGAGTGAGGGTTTAAGATTCATTCACGAGAAGAACTTTAAGCTATCAAGATACTATTCTGCTCTGTCCTTACCGTTCCAAAATGAATAACCCCAGACTTGCTGACACTGAACTCCATCTGCCACAGTTTTGCCCACTTCACTTGATATCCTTTTGTGAGTCCTTGCTGTGGTCCACACTGCTGAGCCATTGTTAGGGCGGTAGAGCCCGGGACCACTCTGCAGAGTGAGACCACTCCCCAGCCACCTCTTTTGATTTCTTTGCCTTCCAGCATGACAACGGGACGCAGTTGGCGACCGACAGAGAAGGGCACGGGATCGTGAATGATGGGAGAGGGATCTCACCACCGTCGCCAACCCAGCCGCACGCCAGCATCGCCGTCGGTCAGTAACGCCATCACCCAGCGGAAGGCTCTCAGTGGGCATGGTACCCACTGCCGGGTCACCGTGCCTCAAGTTGTCTGGCGACTCGTGGTGCCAAGGCAGTGCTGTATTCTTGGGGCAGCTGTCTCACAGCAGAATGGGAACTGGGTGGCACGGAGGCTCAGTGGTTAGCACTGCTGCCTCACGGCACGGGGTACCTGGGTTCGATTCCAGCCTCGGGTGACTGTGAGTTTCCTCCAGGCTACAGTTTCCTCCCACAGGCCGAGATTGTGCAGGTTAGGGTGGGTTGGTCATGGGAAATTATCCCGTAGTGCCCGGGGATGTGCAGGTTAGGGTAGGTTGGCCGTGGGAAATTGTCCCATAGTGCCCAGGGATGTGCAGGTTCGGGTGGGTTGGCCATGGGGAATTGTCCCATAGTGCCCAGGGATGTGCAGGTTCGGGGGGGTTGGCCATGGGAAATGTCGGGTTGCAGGTATATAGGCAGGGGGTGTGCCTGTGTGGGATGCTCTTCGATGTGGACCTGGTGCACCAAATGGCCTGTTATCACACTGTAGGGAGTCTTTAAAACAGGAGGAACCCTCAGGTGGATGAAAAGATCTCCTGAAGGCAGGAACAAAGGGTTCCTCCCTCTCTGGCGTCATTTCCTCCTTGCATAAACATTGAGTGCTGTTTCTGGGATCTTGTTGTGCGGAACTGGCTGTTTCATGCCCTGCAGTGCATCAGTGAATCGGAGCCTGGTGACACCTCAGTGGGCTGGTTAATGACTCAGAGTGATGCCAACAGTGTTGGTACAGTTCCCGCACCCGCTGAGGTTAGCACAAAGGTCCCTCCTTCTCGACCTCTCCCCTTGCCTGAGGCAGGGGGAGCCTCAGTTTAAAACCATCTGTCATCTCTCTCTCTCTCTCTAATGAGAGAGTGGGACTACGGTGATGTTATTTCTCACTTCTAGAGAATGTAAAGTACAACAGGATACCCTTAGGCTGCTATACAAATGCAAGTCTTCTGCTTTATTTCACACAGAGCCCTCAGTAACTTCTAACTTGTGGAACAAAACACATTCTACAATTCTCCCCGCTCCCTGGAAGAAGGAGGGTGGGAGACCTCAGTTGGACTGCTGGCCTTGGAAGCTGATGATAGGCAGCACCCCCTGGGCTTTCCTCCTGAGTTAAGACAAGCTCTGGCCCCCATTAGGGCCAATTGGCACACGCACCCTGGCCACAGAGGTGGGGGTGGGGGAAGATTTACACAAGGGAAGGACACCCACTCCTTCCTCAGAACCACCGTCTCTGAAGTTCAATGGCACCCCACACCGTGCTTTAACGGGATCTCAGTCAGGGGTAAAATGGAGGAAGGTTTGGGTCCATTGGGATTGGGTACAGTGGGAGGGAATGGGAAGGGGTTAGGGTCCATTGGGATTGTTTACAGTGGGAGTGAATGGGAAGGGGTTTGTGTCCATTGGGATTGTGTACAGTGGGAGGGAATGGGAAGGGGTTAGGGTCCATTGGGATTGTTTACAGTGGGAGTGAATGGGAAGGGGTTTGTGTCCATTGGGATTGTGTACAGTGGGAGGGAATGGGAAGGGACTTGGGTCCATTGGGATTGTTTACAGTGGGAGTGAATGGGAAGGGGTTTGTGTCCATTGGGATTGTGTACAGTGGGAG
>NC_057748.1:27419101-27431450 GCF_004010195.1 Chiloscyllium plagiosum
GGACAGAGAGAGGGACAGAGAGAGAGACAGAGAGACAGACAGGCAGACAGACAGAGAGAGAGAGAGACATAGAGAAAGATACAGAGAGAGACAGATAGAGAGAGAGAGACAGATAGTGAGAAAGAGAGAGAGGTAGAGAGAGAGAGAGAGAGACAGAGAGAGAGAGAGAGGGGACACCTCACTGACTGATACAAGACACTGCGCTCTCTCCAGAGCAGAGCTAGCTGGGAGATGGGTCCCGAGGTGTACAACGTGGGTTTTTGACTCAGTGGCTAGCACAGGACGTGTCCACCTCTCGGTCCAGTCCCTCATTTCCCCTCTGCTCATTTACCTCTCCACCCTGGAGGCTTCCTGCCTCCATTCCTAATGTAGGGCTTTTGCCCGAAACGTCGATTCTCCTGCTCTTCGGATGCTGCCTGAGGATGCTTTTCCAGCACCACTCTGATCTAAACTGTGGTTTCCAGCATCTGCAGTCCTCACTTTTGCCTGCCTCTCGATCCAGGCCAAACCTTCCCAGGGCCAATGCTGTCCAGGGTCTTGCCTCTGCGATTAAACCAAGCTTCCATCTGTCAGGACACACACAGGCCTGATCTGTCCTGCGCAGCCTGGATCCCTGCTCCCCCCTTTTGAGATTTTGCTGTTAACGTGCGACCAATTACCACTCCTTCCATTCTCAGCGCCAGGGTTTGTGGAAGCCGCCTGGATTAAAATGAAGGACAGCAGCAAGGACGAGATCTACTTTCTCTTCAGTGAGTCTGATGGTAATGAGGCTTCAGAGAGAGCTGTCAGGTCCTGCATTGGACGCGTCTGCAAGGTAAGGCTCACAATCAAAGCGTCCATCCATTACAGTCTCAGTCAGAGGCCTGTGTGCTGTACTGTCCCAGTAAAATACAGACAGACTGCTCTGTTCATTACAGTCCCAGTAAAATACAGACAGACTGCTCTGTCCATTACAGTCCCAGTAAAATACAGACAGACTGCTCTGTCTATTACAATCGCAGTAAAATACAGACTGCTCTGACCATTACAATCCAAGTAAAATGCAGACTGCTCTGTCCATTACAGTCCCAGTAAAATACAGACAGATCCCTCTGTCCATTACAGTCCCTGTAAAATACAGACAGACTCCTCTGTCCATTATAGTCCTAGTAAAGTACAGACAGACTGCTCTGTCCATTACAATCCCAGTAAAATTCAGACAGAGGCCTCTGTACATTACAGTCCCAGTAAAATACAGACAGACACCTCTGCTCATTACAATCCCAATAAAATACAGGCAGACATCTCTCTCCATTACAATCCCAATAAAATACAGACAGACTCCTCTGTCTATTACAGTCCCAGTAAAATACAGACAGACTCCTCTGTCCATTACAATCCCAGTAAAATACAGAGGCCTCTGTCCATTACAATCACAGAAAAATACAGACAGAGGCCTCTGTCCATTACAATCCCAGGAACATACAGACAGACTGCTCGGTCCATTACAATTCCAGTAAAATACAGACTGCTCTGCCGATTACAGTCCCAGTAAAATACAGACAGACCCCTCTGTCCATTACAGTCCCAGTAAAATACAGACAGAGGCCTCTGCCCATTACAGTCTCAGTAAAATACAGACAGAGGCCTCTGTCCATTACAATCCCAGTAAAATACAGTCAGACTCCTCTGTCCATTACAGTCCCAGTAAAATACAGACAGACCCCTCTGCCCATTACAGTCCCAGTAAAATACAGACAGGGGCCTCTGTCCATTACAGTCCCAGTAAAATACAGACAGAGGCCTCTGTCCATTACAATCCCAGTAAAATACAGACAGACTCCTCTCTCCATTACAGACACAGTAAAATACAGAGAGAAGCCTCTGTCCATTACAACCCCAATAAAATACAGACTCCTCTGTCCATTACAGTCCCAGTAAAATACAGACAGACTCCTCTGTCCATTATAATCCCAGTAAAATACAGACATACTCCTCTGTCCATTACAGTCCCAGTAAAATACATACAGACCCCTCTGTCCATTACAGTCCCAGTAAAATACAGCCAGACTCCTCTGTCCATTACAGTCCCAGTAAAATACAGATAGAGGCCTCTGTCCATTACAATCCCAGTAAAATACACAGACTCCTCTGTCCATTACAGTCCCAGTAAAATACAGACAGATCCCTCTGTTCATTACAATCCCAGTAAAATACATACAGACCCCTCTGTCCATTACAATCCCAGTAAAATACACAGACTCCTCTGTCCATTACAGTCCCAGTAAAATACAGACAGATCCCTCTGTTCATTACAATCCCAGTAAAATACAGACAGACTCCTCTGTCCATTACAGTCCCAGTAAAATACAGACAGACCCCTCTGTCCATTATAGTGCCAGTAAAATACCGACAGACTCCTCTGTCCATTACAGTCCCAGTAAAATACAGACAGAGGCCTCTGTCCATTGCTATCCCAGTAAAGTACATACAGACCCCTCTGTCCATTACAATCCCAGTAAAATACAGACAGACTCCTCTGTCCATTACAGTCCCAGTAAAATACAGACAGAGGCCTCTGTCCATTACAGTCCCAGTAAAATACAGACAGACGCCTCTGTCCATTACAGTTCCAGTAAAATACAGACAGACTCCTCTGTCCATTACAGTTCCAGTAAAATACAGACAGAGGCCTCTGTCCATTACAGTCCCGGTAAAATACAGACAGAGGCCTCTGTCCATTACAGTTCCAGTAAAATACAGACAGAGGCCTCTGTCCATTACAGTCCCAGTAAAACACAGACAGACTCCTCTGTCCATTATAGTCCTAGTAAAGTACAGAAAGAATGCTCTGTCCATTACAATCCCAGTAAAATACAGTCTGCCCTGTCCATTACAGTCCCTGTAAAATACAGACAGACTGCTCTGTCCATTACAATCCCAGTAAAATTCAGACAGAGGCCTCTGTCCATTACAGTTTCCAGAAAATACGGACACACGCCTCTGTCCATTACAGTCCCGGTAAAATACAGACAGAGGCCTCTGTCCATTACAGTTCCAGTAAAATACAGACAGAGGCCTCTGTCCATTACAGTCCCAGTAAAATACAGACAGAGGCCTCTGTCCATGACGGTCTTGGTTACTGCAGACCAGGACCCATGCACATTACTGTATTTGGTGCATATCAAATGACGGAGTAGTTGTCTAAATATCCTGCCCCCTCCCATTGCGGTAGCAGTGGTGAAGTCGGAGGGGGAGAGGGGGGTAAAGGAGTGAGGCGGGTGGGGGTGGGGGTGTGGGGCGTTATAGGCCTGAAGCAATTCTCTGATAGTACAGCCTCGGCTGAGGCTAGAGTGGGAAATGGGTGAGCCTTCAAACTGACCTGTTGGGGTCACACACCCCCCTGCAAACCCTCTGCTCGGGGAGAGGATGGAATTCACAAATTTCAATCCCTTAAAGCCCTGGGGCGATGAATTGGTCCCGGTGACCACAAAACTGCTGTTAAGTGGTTGTAAAAAACTCTATTGGGGAGGGGAGGGCGGGGAAACCACCATCGTTACCCGGTCTAGGCCTCCACATGACTCCAGACCCCCACACAGCGGTACGGTCGACTCTTAACCGCCCTCCAAAATGACCCAAGCCAGACAATCTGTTTGAGGGGCAATTAGGGACAGGGAATAAATGTTATCTGCGTCAGTGATGCCCTCAAAAATAGGAGTAGGCCATTCAGCCCGTTCTATAACACCCTGACTGACCTCTGACCCCTATCCTTTAACACATTTGCTTGGCATGGGTTTCTCCCTCTCTAAGATTGGAGATTAACTGATCCATCGTCCACTGCTGTTTGTGGGAGACTGTTCCAAACCTCTCCCACCCTTTCTGTGTAGAAATGCTTGCTAACAATCTCTCCCGTAACGGTCTGACCCTAAGTCTTAAACTCCGGCCCCCCTCGTTCCATCCATGAAGAGATCACGGAAAGACTAACCTCGCAAAGAATTGAGAGACATTTGGAGATAAGGCTGTTTGTGGGATGTGGGCGTCGCTGACTGGGCCCAGTATCTACTTCCCGTCCCCAGCTGCCCCTTTAAGAAGGTGGGGGGGGGGGGGGGGTGAGCTGCCTTCTTGAACCACCTGCTGTGCGTTAACCCACAATGCCCTTCGGGAGGGAATCCCAAGATTCTGACCCAGTGACAGTGAAGGAATGCCGATGTATTTCCACGTCAGGATGGTGGGTGGCTCAGAGGGGAGAAAGTGAGGTCTGCAGATGCTGGAGATCAAAGTTGACCTGCTGTGCTGTTCCAGCAATAAAGTTTCGGCTCAGAGGGGACCTTGCAAGGGGTGGTGTTCTCATATATCTGCTGTCTTAGATGAAAGTGGTCATGGTTTTGGAAGGCGCTGCCTGAGGATCTTTGGTGAGTCACTGCAGGGCATCTAGTAGACGGTACACACTGCTGCTACTGAGCGTCAGTGAGGGAGGGAGTGGATGTGGTGCCAATCAAGTGGGTTGCGTTGTCCTGGATGGTGTCAAGCCTCTTGAGTGTTGTTGGAGCTGCCCCCATCCAGGGCAAATGGGGGGGGGGGTGAGATCTCACCGGAAGACAGTCTTATTAAATGGTAGTGTAGGCTTAAAATTGGCCAATGGCGTTCCTGATTTGGACCCTTTTGATGTGTTTTCCCTGGAGCGTTGGAGGTTGAGGGGTGACCTTATAGAGGTGTATAAAATCATGAGGGGCATGGACTGGGTGAATAGACAAGGTCTTTTCCCTGGGGTCGGGGGAGTCCAGAACTAGAGGGCAGAGGTTTAGGGTGAGAGGGGAAGGATTTAAAAGAGACCTAAGGGGCAACGTTTTCACACAGAGGGTGGTACGTGTGTGGAATGAGTTGCCAGAGGAAGTGGTTGAGTCTGGTGCAATGACAATATTTAAAAGGCATCTGGATGGGGACATGGATAGGAAGGGTTGAGAGGAATATGGGCCGGGTGCTGGCAAATGGGACTAGATTAACTTAGAATATGTGGCCGGCCTGGATGAGTTGTTTCCGTGCTGTGCTGCTCTATGACTGTGACTCTATGACATTTCCCAAAAGGTATGACTGCGTTTTGAATTGAACCCCACCCCCCCACCCCACCCTTTGATTTTTCTGCTCTCCACCGCCTCCTTCAGGTTGACGAGGGAGCATCGAAGAGCACTCAAGACTCCTGGACGACCTTCCTGAAGGCTCAGCTGCTCTGCGGCTTTCCAGCCGAGCTGAGGTACTTCAACAAGATTCAAGACGCCTCTGTCCTCCTCGTGGATGGCGACCCTCAGAGAAGTACGGTGTATGGGATCTTTTCCAGCCTGTGGTGAGTGCAGGGGGAGGACGGATTCCCCCAGGGTCAAAATCCTGGAATTCCCTCCCCAAAGCCTAAATCTGCTTCTGTACATTAAGGTTTAACGGGTGGGGGGGAATCTGTCAAAGAACATAGAACATAGAACAATACAGCACAGAACAGGCCCTTCGGCCCACGATGTTGTGCCGAACATTTGTCCTAGCTTAAGCACCCATCCATGTACCTATCCAATTGCCGCTTAAAGGTCACCAATGATTCTGACTCTGCCACTCCCACAGGCAGCGCATTCCATGCGGCCACCACTCTCTGGGTAAAGAACCTACCCCTGACATCCCCCCTATACCTTCCACCCTTCACCTTAAATTTATGTCCCCTTGTAACACTCTGGGGAAAATGTCTCTGACTGTCTACTCTATCTATTCCCCTGATCATCTTATAAACCTCTATCAAGTCACCCCTCATCCTTCGCCGTTCCAATGAGAAAAGGCCGAGAACTCTCAACGTATCCTCGTACGACCTATTCTCCATTCCAGGCAACATCCTGGTAAATCTTCTCTGCACCCTCTCTAAAGCTTCCAACATCTTTCCTAAAGTGAGGCGACCAGAACTGCACACAGTACTCCAAATGTGGCCTAACCAAGGTCCTGTACAGCTGCAACGTCACCTCACGACTCTTGAATTCAATCCCTCTGCTAATGTCTTCGCTGGTTAAGCTACTAATGTGATGCCTGATCACAATCATGGTGGGGTAATGTGTGGGATGGTGCGACTGATCCTTCTGGTATTTCTTTCCTGTAGGAACTCCAGTGCGATCTGTGCCTACTCTCAGGCGGACATAGACTGGGCGTTTAAAAACCCCAAGCTGAAGGGTTTCACCGGCAACCTGCCAGCGAGTCCAAAGCCAGGAACGGTACGCTGTTACGTGGCACCGAGATTCCCCGGCTCTCCTTTGGCCAGACCATTGCAGTGGGAGGCGATCGACGGAGGGCGGGGGAGGCAGGAAGGCAGCACGGTTGAACAAGGCTGGGTTTCAGGATGGCCTCACCTGCAATGGGCCACACTGCTGTCAAACAGCCCAATGCCAGCATACGCCAACTTGCTGGAGGTGACGGGTCAGGCTGGTACCTACACTGAGGAGCAAGCTAGAGCTGGCAATATAATCAGGGGTTTGGGGTGGTATATACCGAGAATAACAGATACCCCGGGAGGGAGTTACAGACTGGAATCTAATCGATGCGTTCGGGGTGGTTTATAATAACAGATCCCTGGGAGGGAGTTACAGACTGGAATCTAATCGCGGGGGTTTATATACAGAATAACAGCTCCCCGGGAGGGAGTTACAGACTGGAATCTAATCGAGGGGTTTGTATACAGAATAACCTGTACCTGGGAGGGAGTTACAGACTGGAATCTAATCGAGGGGTTTATATACAGAATAACCTGTACCCGGGAGGGAGTTACAGACTGGAATCTAATCGAGGCACCATATTTCTGGTCCTCCCCAATCCTGAGTGGGATGAATCAATCATACGACAGGCTGGCCAGTTGACTAGATTTGAATACAGATGGAAACTGGACAACTGTTGTGGAGGGTTCTCTCACTTTGCAGACATCAGAACCATTGCAAGAATACCACATTTGAAAGCAAACAACAATTTATGCGACATGAGTGAAAAGGTGTGGGGTGGGTTGGCAAAATGACATTCCTGGGCTTGCTGGAGGGGAGATGCATTAACACTTTGGGGGCAAATGGAGCACGTTCGGGCTATCACGCTATTTCTTGAACTAATAGTAAGTTATTCTCCAGCAACCCCCTGATCAATCAGGGTCAAAAGTAGCCAACCAATCAGCACCTTCCTGCCACTGCTTCTCTCCCTGCGAAATGTGGCATTCTTGTGGATGTCCTGATGCATGCAGGGAGGAAATCTTCCACAGCATTCTCCTTTCTGCAACCCATCCCGCGCGTTGGTCAGCTCGCCTGGGAGCGTATGCTTCAGTTCCACTGTGCTCTTTCTGTCGCTGCAGTGCGGCATCAGCAACGTCCCGAGAAACGTCCTGACGGCAATAAGGAACTACCCAGAGATCGAGGTCTCCATCCTCCCCGTGAAAGACCAGCCCCTCTACGTGGTCAAGCACACCAGCTACACCAAGATCGCAGCAGACCAAGTCAAGGGGGCCAATCATGACTCCTATCCCGTCTTGTTCGTTGGCACAGGTACATGTTGTGTTGGTGTCACTGTGTTTTGTCATTTCATTCATGCCCATCCCCAATTGCCCAGAGGGCAGTTAAGAGTGAACAGTGTTGCTGTGTAGGCCGAGAGTCATGGTGAGGCCACTCCAGCTGAGGAGGGCAGTTTCCTTCCCTAAAGGAAGTGAAGGAACCAGATGGGCTTTTCCAACAATCGACAATCGTTTCATTCGACTCTCAATTCCCTCAAACGGTAAAACGCTTTATATTTCTCCTTCTTCAAGGGAACGGGAAGGTCCATAAAGTTTTACATTACGGCGGGGAGTCTTTCATCATCTCGGAGCTCAGCCCCTTTCAGACTGAGGCCCCTGTCTCGGCCATGACACTGGACCCCAGCACGGTAAGAGTCTGATCTCTCTCTCTCTCTCGCAGCTCGGTCAGTCGCGAACGCTGCGTCGTCACCTGCCTCAGTACCACCTCGGCTCGGGTTTCGTCACGCTCGGAGGTGGGGATGAGAGGGTTTTTGACCACACTGAAAGGCGCTATGTAAACTCAGCCTGCGCTGTCAGGCTGAAGTCTCGTGAGGTCACATGCCGAGTGCAGTAATGGAGACGGACGACGGAAAGTTGCTGGATGGCAGAGGGGAGGGTCATTGGTGCAGAATGCAACCCCCATCAGTTTCGAGATTGACTTCGGGAGGTCATAGAATAATAGAGGTGAACAGACCCTTCGGCCCAACTCCTCCATGCTGACCCAGATATCCGACTTTAATCCAGCCCCATTTAGTGTCATAGAGCTATAGGGTACAGAAACAGACCCTTCGGCCCAACTCCTCCATGCTGTCCCAGATATCTTACGTTAATCTAGTCCCATTTAGTGTCAAAGAGCAATACAGCATGGAAATAGACCCTTCAGTCCAACTTGTCCATGATGACCAGATATCCGACATTAATCTAGTCCCATTTAGAGTCATAGAGATGTACAGCACAGAAACAGACCCTTTTGGTCCAACCCATCCATGCTGACCAGACATCCTGAATTCATCTAGCCCCATTTGCCAGCACTTGGCCCAAATCCCTCTCAACCCTTCCTATTCACATAGCCATTGCTGACCTCAGGCTAAAATAGCACGCCGCACTGAGGATCGGTGCAGGACGGCAGCCCCCCGGTCGCTGTGTCTCAAGAAGGGAGGGGTATGGAGTAGAAAGGACGGGTGGGGGTGGGGAAACAGGTACTGGGCAAGACATCGGGGATCATTGGGGGATAGAGGAGAGCAGGGAAGCCTGCGCTGGATTGGCTCGAAGGTATGGATCACTCCCTTTGCAGTCTGTGTTCCGTTTGCCAGTTCAGCAGACGCCAGGATGTTGGCAAATTGGGGCACGGAGTGCTAACCCTCTCTCACTCTTTCCTGCCCAGGGGCACCTCTTTGTTGGGACTCCCTTGGAGACCGTCCGACTGCCGCTGGCGAACTGCGAGGCGTACGGCAGCGCCTGCCGGCAGTGTGTCGCTGCCAGAGACCCCTACTGCGGGTGGCATCAGGTCAGCAAGATGTGCGTGCCTGTCGCAGGAGCGGAGAATGACACTGAGAGGTAGGTAAGAGGGTAAGAAATAGAATAAGGAGCAGACCATTTGGCCCATCGAGCCTGCTCCGGATCATGGCTGACTGTTTCACCCACTTACCCACCTGCTCACCATAAACTTTGCCGGTCAAAAAATCTATCTACTTTTGCTTTACAAACATTCAATGAGGTAGCATCAACCGGGCGGGGCGGATCCCACAGATTCACAGCCCTCTGGGTGAAGAGCTTCCCCCCTCAGCTCAGCCCTAAATCTGCTCCCTCCCCCTCTTATTTTGAAGGTACTCCCCCCCCCCACCCCGTTCTAGTTTCACCCTCCGGCGGGAACAACCTCCCTGCTTCGATCTTATCCAGGCCCTTCGTCGTTTTATAAAGACCCCTCCCTCGGGTGAGTGTAGTCCCAGTCTCCTCAATCTCTCCTCCCAAGGTAACCGTGTCCACTCCGGAGTAAACCCCCGCCTTGTGCACTCCCCCTCCCCCTCCAGGGCCCAGTACATCCTTTCTCAAGGAGGGGAGACCGAACCCGTACACAGTTACTCCCAGGTGTGGCCTGCCCAGCTCCCTGTACAGCTGCAGCGTAACCTCCCTGTTTTTAAACTCCGTCTCTCTATCGACAAAGGACAATATTCCACTTGCCACCCCAATTACCTGCTGAACCTGCACACCAACCTTTTGTGAGCGTGAATGTAGGTTTGCACCCTGAGCTGGAAGGTTCGTTTTCAGACGTTTCGTCACCATACTAGGTAACAATTAGCCTCCGAATGAAGCACTGATGGCATGGCTTTCTATTTATGTGTTTGGGTTTCCTTGGGTTGGTGATGCCATTTCCTCTGCTGATGTCATTTCCTGTTCTTTTTCTCAGGGAGTAGTAAATGGGATCCAAGTCAATCTGTAGATCTATCAACAAACACATTGACTTGGAACCCATTTACCACCCCCCTCCCCCGAGATAAAGAACAGGAAATGGCATCACCAGAGGAAATGACATCACCACAGGAAATCACCAACCCAAGGAAACCCGAACACATATTTAGAAAGCGGGCTATACCACCAATGCTTCATCCAGAGGCTCACTGAAGATGTTACCTAGTATGGTGGCAAAACATCTGAAAACGAACCTTCTAGCTCAGCGCGCAAACCTACATCCAGAACCTCAACCTGAGCTACAAATCTTCTCAAAACTGGCCTTATTCTTGCAACATGTCTGACATTTAACCATTCCCATTCCGTCTCTCGTTCACTACATCCTGTGCCCACTGTATCTCTGCGATCACACATACACTGAGCATCTTCCTAAATCTGGCACATAACACCAATATTAATGATCTTTGAACAGATTCAGACAGTCGCAGTCTAGCAGGGAGCAGGAACTGCATTTCTGCTCCAGATGATGGACACCGAACAATCCGTTTGTGAACGTGAAATGTTCAGATGTGACTCTTACCTCTGTCTTGGGACTATTTCACAGTGGAAGGTGTAGAGTGAGCTTTACTCTATATCTAGTCCTGTGCTGTCCCTGTCCTGGGAGTGTTTAATGGTGGACGATGTAAAGGGAGCTTTAATCGACATCTTGTCCTGTGCTGTCCCTGTCCTGGGAGTGTTTGATGGGGGACAGTGTAGAGGGAGCTTTACTCTGTATCTAACCCTGTGCTGTCCCTGTCCTGGGAGTGTTTGATGGGGGGACAGTGTAGAGGGAGCTTTACTCTGTATCTAATCTCGTGCTGTCCCTGTCCTGGGAGTGAGTGATGGGGGGGACAGTGTAGAGGGAGCTTTACTCTGTATCTAACCCCGTGCTGTCCCTGTCATGGGAGTGTTTGATGGGGGGGACAGTGTAGAGGGAGCTATACCTGGTATGAGAGGGTTTTCTGTCTCTCTGTTTTTTGAACACAGCCCTTGCCCTCAAACAGAACGTGGAACTGAGCAGCAAGTTCCACACCTTCTGATCCAGGCAACATTTCGCGACCTGAATTTGACTGAGACGTATCGTTTTCAGATCTAACCAGGTCACAAGCTCTATTTAATCCTGTTTTATTTTTTAACACTGCAGTGAGATCCTCCAGAGTATTAAACAGCTGAACGTCTCGATCTGCGATGGTGAAGCAGGTAACCTCCCCATCTCATTTACTGACCTAGGCAGCTCAAGTCTAACCTCGGGGCAAATAAACTCTCCGTCACTACCACATCTAACCACCTGCTGCACGTTAAAGTGTCCACTCCAGCCTACCCTGGTCATCTCCTGGCCAGTTTTCATATCACCAACAAGTTGCCACGGACTATTAATCTGTGAAGGCTATCACGGTCACATTCTCACGCCTCTTCACAATGCACCGTCCAATCCCTCACACGGTGTTTTTTTGCAAATTTCATGGACGAGATGAGGGCCAGGGCAGCATTTACTGCCCATCCCTAATTGCTCAGAGGGCGGGTAAGGACCAGCTACAGAGCTGGGGGTTTGGAGTCATGTGTAGTCAGGACCAGGTAAGGATGGCAGCTTCCTTCCCCCAGATGGAGTTTTCCCAACAATTAACAATGGGTTTATTAGACGCTTAATTCCAGATCTTCGACTGAATTCACGTTCCATCATCTGCTGTGACAGGGCTCGAACCCGGGGCTCCACAACACTGCATGTTTCTCTGGGCGAACAGTCCAGAGATAATATCAGTGGACACTGACTCTCTGTTTGCTCCCGACGCTGCTACAGTAGAGGGAGCTTTACTCTGTATCTCACCCCGTGCTGTCCCTGTCCCTGGGAGTGTTTGATGGGGGGACAGTGTAGAGGGAGCTTTCCCCTGTATCTAACCCCGTGCTGTCCCTTTCCTGGGAGTGTTTGATGGGGGACAGTGTAGAGGGAGCTTTACTCTGTATCTAACCCCCCTGTCCCTGGGAGTGTGTGATGGGGAACAGTGTAGAGGGAGCTTTACTCTGTATCTGACCCCGGTGCTGTCCCTGTCCTGGGAGTGTGTGATGGGGGAACAGTGTAGAGGGAGCTTTACTCTGTATCTAACCCCGTGTTGTCCCTGTCCCTGGGAGTATTTGATGGGAGGACAGTGTAGAGGGAGCTTTACTCTGTATCTAACCCCGTGCTGTCCCTGTCCCTGAGCTGGTGGGACAGTGTAGAGGCAGCTTTACTCTGTATCTAACCCTGTGCTGTCCCCGTCCCTGGGAGTGTTTGATGGGGGACAGTGGAGAGGGAGCTTTACTCTGTATCTAACCCCGTGCATTCCCTGTCCCTGGGAGTGGTTGATGGGGGGGACAGTGTAGAGGGAGCTTTACTCT
>NC_057748.1:27433500-27434656 GCF_004010195.1 Chiloscyllium plagiosum
AGCTTTACTCTGTATCTAACCCCGTGCTGTCCTTGTCCTGGGAGTGTTTGATGGGGGACAGTGTAGAGGGAGCTTCACTCTGTATCTAACCCCGTGCTGTTCCTGTCCCTTGGAGTGTTTGATGGAGGGGACAGTGTAGAGAGAGCTTTACTCTGTATCTAACCCTGTGCTGTCCCTGTCCTGGAAGTGTTGATGGGGACAGTGTAGAGGGAACGTTACTCTGTATCTAACCCCGTGGTGTCCCTGTCCTGGGAGTGTTTGATGGGGACAGTGTAGAGGGAGCTTTACTCTGTATCTAACCCTGTGCTGTCCCTGTCCTGGGAGTGTTTGATGGGGACAGTGTAGAGAGAGCTTTACTCTGTATCTAACCCCGTGCTGTCCCTGTCCCTGGGAGTGTTTGATGGGGGGACAGTGTAGAGGGAACTTTACTCTGTATCTAATCCCGTGCTGTCCCTGTCCTGGGAGTGTTTGATGGGGGCAGTGTAGAGGGAGCTTTACTCTGTATCTAACCCGGTGCTGTCCCTGTCCCTGGGAGTGTTTGATGTGGGTGGGGGTCGGGTGAGGGGAACAGTGTGGAGAAAGGTTTACTCTGTATCCAACCCCCATGCTGTGCCCGTTCTGCGCGGCTCTTGCAATCCTGCTGTGAGTAACTGCCCTCCTGACTCCCCAAAGCCTGTCCTACCATCCACAGGCCTGGATTGTCGTGGAATACTCCACCCCTCTGCCTGGATGGCCACCAACATTTGCAACTGTGGCCGGTCCTCTCTCCTGCGAGAGAGGTGGAACCTGGCTAGCCTGCCCCCCCCCCCCCCCCCCCCCAATGTGGGATGGGTGGGATTCGAGGTCAGAATCCCAGTGTGTTAGCAAACATTCCGATGAATCTCTCTGCTTGATCGCCCCCAGGTTTGATGTCTTTCAACAAAGAGCCCAAAATGTTGACTGTGCACTCACCTGCCTATCTGTACCTGCCCTGTCCGGTCAAGTCCTACCACGCTGTGTACACGTGGAGCTATAACCAGAAGGATCGGTTTTCCTGCACCATTCAAGATGACTCCTGCCCACTGATATTCAACCATCATCTCCCAGCGAGCAGCGGGGAGTTCAGGTGCATCGCCAGTGAGGACGGGCTGGAGGAGGTGCTGGCTGTCTATAATGT
>NC_057748.1:27435156-27446404 GCF_004010195.1 Chiloscyllium plagiosum
TGCAGCCTGAGGCGGAGAAGTTTAACAACGAAGAGAGACTGGATCAGCTTGGGTTGTTTTCTCTGGAGCAAGGAGCAAATTGCCTTATAGATCATGAGGAGCCTGGCTCGTGTGAACAGGGAGCAGCTGTTCCTCTCAGTCCCAATGGTCAGTATAGTGAGGGGTCCTAACTTTAGGATGAGGGGCAGGAGGTTCACTGGATTTGAGGAAGATTTCTTTCACCCAGAGGGTGGCGGGGATCTGGAATGTACCACCTGGGTGGGTGACGAAGGGAGGAAAACTCACAATCTTCAAGTATGACCGCTGGAAATGTCATAACATTCGAGGTTCCGGGCCAAGTGCTAAAAAATGGGATCAGTGTAGATAGACTGGCGCAGATCTGATGCCTCTGCTGTATGAACCTGTAGAGAGTTTGACAATCTGACACTGGCATTGCCAGAATTTAATATACAGTAGGACCTGGGGTTAGCTGAAGACATTGTCGGATGTACAGCTTTGACTAGCCAGCACATGGCATGCAGAGTGTGAAATATAAATTGCAGTGGCATGAGCAGAAAGTTATTAAAATTGCTGTTTTTGTTCCCTGACAGCTGGTGAAGAAACTGTGTGATGCCACGGGGTGTCAACACGTGGTGGATGTCGGGTCTGGACAGGTACAGTAATCCACATCATGCTGGGGTACTGGGACACGTCTGCTTCCATCTGCATTTTCTCGACCCTGCCTCAGCTCATCCACTACGGAAGCTCTTGTTCGCCCCTTTGTTTTCCCTCCAGGCTCACCCTTTGGAATGCATTCCTGGCTATCTCCCAACACCGCTCATGTCCAGGCTCACAGTGAGTTCTGATCACCTCTGCTGCCTCCTTTAATGCTCTGCCCTTCATACCCCTTATGACCATTTTCCCCACCCCCATCTCTACACACATCTCTGTCTTCTCCAGCCCCTATACCCCTCCATATCTCTGTCACCTCCTCCAGCCCCTACACCCCCTCCCTATCTCTGTCACCCCCTCCAGACCCTAACTCTTTAACCCATGTACACCTCCCGAACTCTATAAGTCTACCTAATATGTATTCACGGGGCTTGGTGTTAAATTTAGTTTTCTGAAGCACCTTGCATGTTCATTGCATTAAAAGTAATGAAAATCATTCATGTTAAGTTGTCATATTGCTAGTGGCCCACACAGTTTTGCTGTGTAAACTGTCACAGCCCAACAGTGGCACATACTGACCATTCATTGCCAGTACCCAGACGGAGCAGCCTGGCAGTATTATTATTGGACTGTTAATCCAGAGAGCTGGACGATGTTCTGGAGACCTGGGTTCAAATCCCGCCCTGTCTGGAATTAAGAGTTTAATGATGTTGGTGAAACCGTTGGCAGTTGTCAGGGGGAAGCCCTCTGGCTCAGTTAGGAAATCTGCCATCTTCGCCTGGTCTAACCTAAAAATGCGACTCCACAGCGATGGGGTTAACTCTGAATTGCCCTCGCCGGTGGAGCCCATATCCCATGAACAAACCTTGAGAAAAAAAATCTCAATGGAGGGAGTCCGTGGGAGGCAGGAGGAGGCCATTCTGTCTGCCCATCCGGGTCTACCAATCAGTAAGGTAGCTGGGGGGGGGGGGGAGGTTGGTGATTTCCAAAGAAATGTGTCCTCACCTCAGTGCAAAATGCTACCCTGAGACCCGCACATTCTAGAGTGGGGCTGGTGAGGTGAGAGAACATGTCCTCGCTGTCGTCATGGCTGCTCCCTCGAGTTTTAAGTGGACTCCCATGTGCGATCGCAGCTCTGACCCCTCAGCGAGGCATACCCTGGTCAAATAACCAGCCGCCAATCACCGTTTACGCATTTTTGTTGTAATTCAGTCATGGGACTTGGGCGTCGCTGGCTGAGCCAGTATGCTATTGCCCATCCCTGATTTGTTAAGAGTCAACCACACGCATGTGAGCCTGAAGTCACGTCGGCCAGACCAGGTAAGGATGGCAGCTTCCTCCGCTAAAGGACATTACTGACCCAGATGGGTTTTTTCCCAATAATTGGCAATGGATTCCTAGTCGTCACTGGACTCCGAATTGCAGGTGTTTATTGAATTCAATCTGTCGTGTTGGTGTTAGAACCTGGATTCCAAGAACATTATCTGGGTCTCTGGGGAGTAACATTTGAGCAACCATCCGCTGAGGCCATCTCCTTCCCTTGGCTCGCGCTGAGCATTACTGCAGTCTGACTGGAGATGTTATTTTTGTTATTCGTACATGGGATGTGGGAACGCTGGCTGGGCCAGTGTTAATTGCCAGTCCCTAATTGCCCAGAGGGCAGCTAAGAGTAAACCACAATGTGTGTGGAAAGTCACATGTAAGCCCAGACCGGGTATGGGTGGCAGATTTCCTTCCTGAAAGGGCATCAGCAAACCAGACGTGTTGTAACAGCCAGCGACCTTGGCTCGGTGGTCACTGTTTGGATCCATGGACAATAAATGCAGACCCAAACCGGTGAAGGTGAATGAGTTTTAACGGGTGGATGGAGCACTCTGTCTGACGCTGTCTTCCACTTCCACCCTTTACCCTCTGACCACCCCCCACTCGGGTTCCAGGGCCACCTGTCTCGCTACCTGGCGTTCGGACACGGGCTGCGTGTCACTGGGGTGGAAGCCGGAGAGGAGCTGGTCACAGCAGCCACAAGGTTTGACAGTGAGCTGCTCCTGAGCCTGCGGAAGGAAGCTGCAAGGAAGTTGGAGGTGAGGAGGGGAAGGGGGGGGGTAGGAAGAGCAACAAGGGGATGGGGGCAGGCCCAAACTGGGCATCTCCTAGCAACCCCGGAGATACGCTGGGCATCTCCTAGCAACCCAATGACACGCTGGGCATCTCCTAGCAACCCGATGACACGCTGGGCATCTCCTAGCAACCCGATGACACGCTGGGCATCGTCTAGCAACCCCGGAGATACGCTGGGCATCTCCTAGCAACCCCAATGACACGCTGGGCATCGTCTAGCAACCCTGGTGACACGCTGGGCATCGCCTAGCAACCCCGGTGACATGTTGGGCATCGCCTAGAATCCCCAGCGACACACTAGGTGTTGCCTAGCAACCCCAGTGATACGCTGGGCATTGTCTAGAACCCCGGGGGGAAGAAGTGGCCCAGCAGATCACAATAACTCCTCTGAACTGGCAAGGTGCCTGGATCTGTATCCCATTGAAGGCTCGGGTGGGGAGAGGGTTTGTCCTTGCTGTTTGATGTGTGTGTCTGTGTGTCAGACCGGTGGGACATTGACCTGATCTCTGTTCCCCCTCCCACCCCTTGCAGTGTCGCAGAGATATCCCGGATGAAGAGGTCACTGGCCAACACCTCCCCCATCATCTGGTGGGCCGTGTTGGCAGTGGGGCCTCTGAGGAGGACCTGCTCCAGCTTCTGGAGGCACAGGGCAGCCCAGGGTTGGAGGGGAGCCCCTTTGTGCTGACGGGGCTCCATGCCTGTGGGGACCTGGGCCCCACTGCCCTGCGCCAGTTCGCCCAGTGCCCCAGAGTATTGGGGGTCACCACCGTCTCCTGCTGCTACATGAAGGTCACCACTGGGAGCACTGCCGAGAGCGGGTACCCCATGAGCACCTGGGTGCGGGGTCTCCCCGGGCACGGACTGCCCTACAAACTGCGAGAGCTGGCGTGCCACGCCATTGAGGACTATGCAGGCCGGCTGAAACAGCGGAGCACCGGGCTGAGGGTACACTGCTACCGCGCCACCCTCGAGACCATCATCAGGCAGATCGACCCCTCACTCAAACGGCCTGGCGTGCAGACACCCAGGAATGCTCACCTCCTCTCATTCGAAGAGTAAGAAACCTCCACCACACATCCCCTTATCCTGTGTCGCCAGGAAAGTTCACACAATTTAAAATGAAATGGGGTGTGGGGGCGGGCTCACCCCTCACACAAACACACACTCAGTGTTACATTCACTCATGCACTCACTCACCCTCTCATATGCACCCACACTCTTGCACACAAGCTCTCTCTCTCACACACTCATTTTCTCTCTCGCTGTCTCTCTCACACTCTCATTATCTCTCTCTCACATTCTAGCTCTGACACACAAACATTCTCTGACATTCTCTCTCTCTCTCACATACTCTCTCCCACACGTGCGCTCTTTCTATCTCACACACAGTCCTCTCTCTCTCTCTCTCTCTCTCTCAATGGTGGCATAGGGAAAATGTGAGCCAAGGATTGTCACATGCAGGAGAAATTTGGGGAGTATGTCTGAGCATTGAAGTGGTGACATTGAGGAGGGGAAAAAATTAATCAGGGATTTCTAGAGCCCAACAGTTTTGCCCTCTAGTCAGGCATCTCAATAAGGACCCGTGAGAGGTGGAGGAGCCCAGAGATCTCGGATGTTTGTCAGGTCTGGACGAGGTGACAGATAGGGAGTGGGGTGTGGGTGCTGGAGGTGGTAATTGAGATAGGTAGGAGGTGACAAGCAAGGGATGTAGGGGTGGGAAGAGGTGACACAGACAGGGAGGGGGTGTAGGGGCTGTAGAAGATGTCCTGTAGTGCCCAGGGATGTGCAGGTTAGGGTGAATTGGCCATGGGTAATTGTCCCATAGTGTCCAGGGATGTGTAAGTTAGGGTGAATTGGCCATGGGAAATGCAGAGTTATAGGGATAGGGTAGGTGGTAAGTCTGGGTGCTCTGCTCTTTGGAGTGTCGGCGTGAACTCGGGCCAAATTGTGTGCTTCCACACTGTCAGGGATTCTGTAACTTTGATCCTCTTCCTCCTCCACTCCCCACCCAGCTATGCCCGAGCTGGCCTGCGCAGACTGGGCCTGGACGCTGATGCCCAGTGGGACTCTGACCTGGTGAGTTCGATGCTGGCGCAGGAGGCCAGGGTGCTGGCGTATTTCTGCCTCTGCTTGGTGCTGGCCCCGGCAATTGAGACCCTCATCCTCCTGGACCGAGTGATCTACCTCAAGGAGCAAGGTGAGGAGTGGGCGGGGGAGGGGACGAGATGAGGGGTGTGTGGTGGTCAGCTTCCCCCGACCCACGTGGGAAATGCGAGCGGGGTCGTCCTGTTACATCAGGAACTCAAGGGTCGCCGTGGGGAGAAGATGTTTCCACCCCCGAGGTGAAGGGTGATACAGGATACATTGACCCATCGATCACGGACGGCCAGTAAATTGCTGGCCAGTCAGCAATGCCCATGTCCCCAAGGGATAAAAGTTGTGAGATGGTCACCAATAAACCCAGTTGGGAGTGCAAGACAAACTTGTCTCGTCCAATCGAAGACCGCCTGCAAGGCACAAGTCTGTTTGGCCCATCTCACCTGTGCTAGCTCCCCACCCCCTGCCTGGGGCAGCTCTCTTCTCTTCCTGGCCTGCCCTAGGATAGTGGTAACCTCACTGGGCTCGGAACACCACTTTGGGGGATGTGGGTTTGAACCCGTTCCAGAGCAAGCAGCAGAATTTAAATTCAGTCCAGTTTGGGAATAAAAAGCTACAGCTGGATGCCTGATTTTAATCTGCAGGGCCGATGTAATCGCTGTTAAAGGGCTGCCTTGTGGTAACCATCCAGCCAACCTCAGCCCCATCTCTTTCAAGGAAGGTGACCTCCTGTCCTGATCCAGTCTGAGCTCTGACCACAGGTTGACTCTAAATTGTGACTCTTTGAGACGGGCGGTAAGCACCGGTGATCAGCATGTCCCGTGAGCAAAGAAATTAAATTACAGATTCTCTTTGGCAAGCCCGATATTGTACCTGCTCTCCACCATGTTGAGGCAGTCCATCCCTGGGTCTTACCGCTGGTGACTATCTTTTCAGCCACCGCCAATGCTTCTTTAACCCCTCACCTTAAATCCGCCTTCTGGGTCTCATTCCCTCCCCCAGTAGGAAGAGTTTGCCCCCCCACCCACCCCAAATCCATCTCGACCACCTCACAATTTTTAATCACACGATCAAATCACCTCTCAACCCACTATTCCCCCCCCCCTCCTCCGCGCTGGTACCAGCTCAACGTTTCCCAACCACTCACCTGACTGAATTTTCTCATGGAGTCACACAGCATGAAAACAGACCCTTCAATCCAACCAGTCCCATCTGCCTGCTCCTGGTCCATATCCCTCTAAACCTTTCCTGTTCATGTACTTATCCAAATGCCTTTTAAACGTTGTAATTGTCCCCACACCCACCACTTCCTCAGGAAGTTCATTCCACATAAACCACTTACATAAAAAAAATTGCCCCCATCTATTTTTTAAAACTTTCCCCTCTCACCTTAAAAACCTACCCCCCTGGTTTTGAAATGCCCCCCGTAGGGAAAAGACACCTACCATTCACCTTATGTATACCCCTCATGACTTTATAAATTCTATAAGGTCACCTCCACTGAAGAAAGTGTCACAACTCAGGGTAAACCCTTCTGCTAATTTAAACCAAACACACACCGAACTACCTAAATTCCACTATTTAAAGAAAAAAATAACAATTTATTCTTTAACTCCAAAAGAGAACATTAACCAATTATCTGCACTGTAAGCCTCCTGTGTCTTAACAATTTAGCTACCTCCCACTCTATAACAATATACTGATCCGAGAAAGCCCAATAGAATTTACTCCAAATCAATTTTCAAAAGCAGACAGTGGTGTCGATCTTCCTTGATATCTTGCTGGGTTGTCTTCAGTCTTCTGTTGCACAGATTTTTCATGTGAAAAGGCACCTTTTATAGAGATGGTCAGCGGGCAGTCTGTACGGCAGTAGGTGCTGTCAGTCTCTCTGGTTAATTGTTCAAAACGCCTGTTTTTTATACCCAAAACATTGGATCATCTCATTGGTGTGTTGTTATCAAAACAGTAAAATTCAGATTTGATTGAGTTTTAGTATCTTGGGGCATAGTTTAAACTGGTTGAATTCAAATTGTTGTGTAAACAACTCAGTATCTGAGCTACATCTCAACTGTTACACTTTCAAATTATCCAGCACACTCTGTGCCTGCAGTCAGTCACACGACACCTTCAATACCACAACAAAAGTCCAAGCCTTTCTTTATAACACAAACCCTCCATTTCCAGTAACATCCGAGTAGATCTCTTTTGGGGGTTTTTTTGCTTAATACTATCCTTCCTACAAAAGGGCCACTTTGTTCTGGTCTCTCCCCTCACTCCATAGAGGAATTGGTTAAGTAATTTACCTAACTTCAGACTAAAAGAGTCAAAGGGTATGGGAGAGAAAGCGGGAGTGGGGGACTGGGCTGGATGATCAGCCATGATCGTGTTGGGTGGGCTGGAAGGGCCGAATGGCCTACTCCTGTTCTCTACATTTCTCTCTCAGCTGTGTCTGAAGCGATGTTTTAAATTCTCATGGCAGGCTTCCAGTGCAAGGTAATCCCACTGTTTGACCCCGCCTTCTCGCCCAGGAACTTTGTGCTGGTGGCGGCCAAGGGTGACGGGCGAGTCAGTGACCTCCTCACCTGCCTGGAAGAGAGCGCCGGCCGTACCTGACCACCGTTGTGAACTTCAACCCACCCAGGAGACCGCTCTCCCTGTGTCTGCATGTGACAGCGATATCTCAGGTTCCTTTGACATTGAGAGCAAATTGCACCACGGCCTCCACAGAGACAGTGGGGGTGGAGAGAGCTGGTGTGAACTCAGCCTGTGTGGACTCTTTCTATGCCCATGTGACACGATAACTTCTGCAACGCATACGGGAGACATTTCCTTAGTCAGAGCAGCGAGGGAAGACAAAGATTCCCATTCTACTAAAACCTGCTGGTTCCGTTACTTGCGAGTAATTCAGATCATCAGACAGGAGTTCAGTTCCCACCATGGCAGAGAGAGGAATTTAAATACTTAATGAAACTCCAGTCTCAGCAGCCATCGGTGTGAACCTGGCGAACTGTTGTTGAAATTCACTAATGGGAGAAGGAACTCTGCCGTCCTGACCCGGTCTGGGCCTACATGTGACTCCAGACCCAGCAGGGGCGGGATCAACCATTAACTGCCCCCCTCCACAAAAAGTGATCAGGAAAGTCCTCTCAAGACAACTTGTCACCTCAGCCTTGGCAACGAGTTGATGGAGTGATAGTTGCGTCCATTTAGCCCACTGACTGCAGCGATTCAAGGAGGCAGCTCACTACAACCTTCTCAAGGGCAACTCGGGACAGGCTGTAAATGCTGGGCCCAGCCAGTGACGATGATGAGTGACTTAAAATAAAAAGATATGTACATAAAGCCTTTTGCATTTGATTCTGGGCTCCTTATCTCAAAAAGAATATGATATTTGTTGCAGCTGTACAAAGATGTTGGTGAGGCCACATTTGGAGTACTATGTGCAGTTCTAGTCACCCAATGATAGAAAAGGGTATTATTACACTAGAAAGCATGTAGAAAAGGTTTACAAGGATGCTGGCTGGGCTGAGAGGTTTCAGTTATATGGCTAGGCTGGGACATTTTCTTCCTTATAGAGATCTATAAAATCATGACAGGCATACATAGCCAGCAGCTTTTCCCCAGGATAGGAGGGGTCTAACTTAATAAGATATGGGACAGAATTTGGCACATCGAGTCTGCCCTACCGTTCGATCAGGGCTGATAAGCTTCTCACGCCCAGTTTCCTATCTTCCCTCCATATCCCTTCAACCCATTCCCAATTAATACAAAAGGGTCTCACAGAGGTGGGTGTTGACCTGTATGACTATGACCTCCAAGGGGACACAGATTAATCAAAGAGGCGAGGACTGAAAACAGATTAAAGTCCAGGACTGGATGCACACCAGTGACCTGTATTTGAGAGACCACACTGTAATACTTGGTCAACGTTACCCCTACTTTAACAGCACTAAGCCTGAGCTGATCGTACAGTACAGAGGCCCTTTGGCCAATCGAGTCTGTACTTACACTGTGAATGGCTACTGCATCCCACTGAAATCTCAGCTGGGAAAGAGGCGAAGATTTCCAGCTTGTCCCTGAAATCCAAGGTCACACGGGGACAGGAACAATAAGAATGAGTCCTTTAATTTCACAGAATTAATTAAATACAGCTAGCTCAAGGGTAAACTAGCCATTCCCCGTGTGATTGCATACAATCTGTCACTTGCTGTTCATCTCCCCAGGCACCAGCATGTCCTTCATGGGCTTAGTACCAGTATGATTTCCGAGACCTGCTGCTTTCGTTTATTCCCATTTTCTCCATAACGTCTTCCTCAAAGGTTTTCAGAACAGGTGTGAATGTCTTCTCCAGCGCGTCCTCAGCACTGGTGTCCTTTGGCCCATCTGAACACAATCACAGCAGGAAGGTTAGCAAGAGGGTGAACTACACTGAATCTAACCCAAAGGGATATGGCACAGTGTTAGATAGAGAGTAAAGCTCCTTCTACACTGTCCTCCTCATCAAATATTCTCAGGCCAGTGACAGCATGGGGTTAGATACAGCTCCCCTACACCCTTCCTGATTTCTGTCATCACCCAAAAACCAGACATAAATTCTTCTCTGCCAGCTCCCTCTACTCCCTCCCTATCTCTGTCACCCCCTCCAGCCCCTACACTCCTTCCCGATCTCTGTGACCCCACTCCGACCCTTACACTCCCTCCCTATCACTGTAACCCCCTTCAGTCCCTACAACCCCTCCCCATTCCAGACACCACCTCCCTCTCTCTGTCACCCTCTCCCTATTAGCGGGTTTTGAGATGATGTCCACATTGATTTGGACCCCATTTACCACTCGCTGAGAAAAAGAACAGGAAATGACATCATCATCTCAAAGAAACCCAAGCATATAAATAGAAAACAGGAATCATCAGTATGGTGACAAAATGTCTGAAAATAAACCTTCCAGCTCAGTGAGAAAACCTACATCCAGAACTTTTCTCCATCTCTGTAATATACAAGCCAACATCTCTGTGCTCCTGCAAGTCTAAACTCCACTCACTTCCTGTCTCTTTAATTGACTTATTCAAAAATACGCTCAGCTTTGACCAGCCCCTTCCTCGAGTGTCTCGGTGTCCCAGTCTTGCTGTGGTTCTGTGTAGCAAGCACTGGTGCTAATACGAAAACGTGTTCAGGAGGAGCGACAGTAGTTAATCCTGGAGATGTTGGGGCTCATTGACCTAAGTCTGACTGAAGACAGGGTGGGGATGGCTTAAACCTTGCGTTATGGGGCATGAGGGATCGTTGAGGGTTAGGGAGAGGGTGTGGTTGTGTTGAGCAGGAAAGGGACATGGGTTGGGAAGGAGTGGAGAACGACTTGCCTTTCCACTGCTCTGGCACAATCCCGTCTCTCCTCTGGAACACGGGTTTGGGAATGATTCTCCCGGAGCGGGTAGACACCCTGACCTTCTCTCCTTCTTCCGTGTACCTCCAGTCCACCGTCGTCGGCTTCCTGTGAGGGGGGGGGCAACAGACGAGAAAGTTGGAAGACAACATTCATGCCCCGTTGGCGCGACCCCCTTGTCCCACCCTTCCTCCACCACCAGACGCGAACTTACCGGTCGCTGGGGTCCACTAGTGCCACGTCATGGAGCAGAAGCGGCGCCTCGCTGGCGATATATGTTCCCCAGTGATCTCCTGACTTGCCGACATAACGGTAATGCTGCAAAAATGGAGAGGGAAAAGAGAACGGGAAGGGTTAAGGGCGGGACCTGACCAATGCCATCTCTGACACCCTCCCTCACTGCCCTCCCTAACGTAGCCCTAAAAAAAGACACAACCCCACCCTGACAATCCCAGATCGAATAGGCCTTGTCAAAATCAAGATGGCACAGTGCCTCCCTCCCTCGTTACCAGCCCGGACTCCGCTGAGGGAGCAGGAATACGCAATGCGACCTTCCAAAAGGCAATTCGAGTCAACTCTCTGTATATCCGAGGGTTCTGTTCCTGAGAAACTCCCGCGGACGATTAAAGACATGAGTGCGGATCTCAGTCAAAAATTGTGGACATTTCCTGACCCCACAAGTTGATCTTTGTTACACTGGTTTTGGCGCGGAGGTAACTTTGCGGATAAAGAGGATTTCCTGTATTATCGCAAGGCCGTTAATCCAGAGAGTCAGGCAGCATCCAGGGAACAAGAGAATCGACGTTTCGGGCATAAGCCCTTCTTCAGGAATGAGGAAAGTTTGTCCAGCAGGCTAAGATAAAAGGTAGGGAGGAGGGACTTGGGGGAGGGGCGCCGGAAATGTGATAGGTGGAAAGAGATCAAGGTGAGGGTGATAGGTCAGACTAGGGTGGGGGCGAAGAGGTCAGGAAGAAGATTGCAGGTTAGGAAGGCGGTGCTGA
>NC_057748.1:27446608-27449210 GCF_004010195.1 Chiloscyllium plagiosum
GCGCAGCAGGTCAGGCAGCATCCAGGGAACAGGAGAATCGACGTTTCAGGCATAAGCCCTACTTCAGGAGGCATAAGCCCTTCCTGAAGAAGGGCTTATGCCTGAAACGTCGATTCTCCTGTTCCCTGGATGCTGCCTGACCTGCTGCGCTTTTCCAGCAACACATTTCCAGCTCTGATCTCCAGCATCTGCAGACCTCACTTTCTCCGTTAATCCAGAGACCCCTGTAATGAGCTGGGGTTCGAATCCTGGCACATCAGGGTTTGGATTGGATTGAAAATCTGGAGCGAAACTGACAAGCATGTCTGATGGGAGGGATCTGCGTAAGCAGCGATGCCTTTGTGCTCCAGAGCAGCTCTCTCCTATTCTGCCACACCTTCCCACCCCCTTCCCTGTACCCCAGTGTCGCTCCCCACTCACCGTGTTGAGTCCCTCCAGGACCACCCAGTTCCGAGCTCGAATCACCTGGTTGACCTTCCCCTGTTTCCCGGCGTCTTTGCCCTTGAGTATCTCCACCTAGCCCAGAGGAAGCACAGCAGAACCTTATCAGGGGCGTTCCTAGGTCACCACAGAGACATACAGCACAGAAACAGACCCTTCGGTGCAACCAATTCATCAGCCCAAACTAAAATTGACTCCCGCCTGCGCCTGGCCCATATCCCTCCAAACCTTTCCTATTCACATACTTATCCAAATATCTTAAATGTTGTAACTGTACTCATATCCACCTCTGGAAGTTGCCCCTCATGTCTTTTCAAATCTCTCTCCTCTCACCGTAAAAATAGAGTCGTATAGCACAGAAACTGACCATAACTCGTCCTTATCAACCAAGTTACCCAAACTAACCTAGTCCCATTTCCCTGCGTTTGGCCTGGATCCCGCCAAATCCTTCCTATTCATGCATCTATCCAAACGTCTGTTAAACGTTGTAACTGTAGCTGTATCTACCATCTCCTCTGGCAGCGCATTCCACATACACACCACCCTCTCTGTGAAAAGGTCGCCCCCTCAGGTTAAATCTCTTTTAAATCTCTCTCCTTAAAAACATACCCCCTAGTCTTGAAATCCCCCATCCTCAGGAAAAGACACCTGATCTGGGCCCATTATTTTATAACCCTCAATAAGACCACCCCTCAACTTACAGTGAAGGAAGTCCCAGCCTCTCCTTATAACTCAAACCCTCCACGGCCGGCAACGTCCTGGTAAATCTCTTCTGAACCCTTTCCAGTTTAATAACATCCTTCCTATAGCAGGGCGACCAGAACTGAACACACTACTCCAGAACAGGCCTCACCAACGTCCTGTAAAACCTCAATGTGACGTCCCAACTGAAGGGTCTCAGCAATGAAGACAAGCGTGCTGAACACCTTCTTAACCACCCTGTCTACCTGCGACGCAAAGAATTATGTACCTGAACCCCTAGGTCCCTCTATTCTACAACACTACTTAAGGCCTTGCCAATAATTGTATGAGTGGAGAGTGGGGTGTTGAAAAAGCACAGCAGGTCAGGCTGCATTCAAGGAGCAGGAGAATCGACATTTCAGGCATAAGCCCTTCATCAAGGGATGCTGCCTGACCTGCTGTGCTTTCTCAACACCCCACGCTTGACTCTGACCTTCAGCATCTGCAGTCCTCAATTTCTCCCATTAGTTGTATGAGTCTTGGTTTTATCAAAAGCATCTCTCAGCCTCCTGTATGTATAATTGGGGCAGAGAGGAGGGCAGGAAAGACTGGCTGAGATCGATCAGCCCACAGCCACAACGAGGCCATTCACTCCATCCTGCCTCTGCCAGCCCCTCGGAATCCCTGTGAATGCAGTGGGCGGTGCTGGACTCCCTCCCCCCCCCTCCCGGTCACCTCCTGTCAAGAAATTCTCTGTGCAAAACAGGGCATTGTGATAATGCGAGATCTTGCTGTGCAAGCCCATAGCTCTGCATCCTGACCGTTGAACTGTCTACCGTGCCAGACTAGGATTCTAACATTGCTGCCAGACACATTCTGGTCTGTCTCGCTGCTGAGGGAGGAGAGAACCAGAGCCTCTCTCCAACTCCCAGAGACAATCGCCATCCGTATTCAAGTGCAGGTGCCCCTCACTCCACTCGCCCTCACCGTGTCCCCTCGGAAGATCTTCCACTCGTCCTGGGCTAGGGGCTCCACAAACACCTTTTTGCGCTGGCGTCCCGGGGGATTCATCTTCTGGGCGGTTACCGTCCAGGGCCGGCTCATGCCATAGCGGTAGCCGCGAGGGAGCTTGGTGGCGGCGGCTAGCACAGATCCCAGTCGCATGGTCCTTCTGGGCCTGGGGCAGCTGCGGAGGGAGCAGAAGGTGCCACAAGGTGAGGGAGTGAGTGAATGTGTGAGAGTGACAGCACGGTGACAGACCCTTCGGCCCACATCATTCATGCTAACCAGGTTTCCCACACTAATCTGCCATTTGCCAGCACCCGGCCCATATCTCTCCAAACCCTTCCTATTCATGTCCCCATCCAAATGCCTCTTAAATGTTGTAATTGTACCAGCCTCCACCACATCCTCTGGCAGCTCATTCCATACATGTACCACCCTCTGTGAAAAAGTTGCCCCTTACGTCTCTTTTATATAT
>NC_057748.1:27449914-27452156 GCF_004010195.1 Chiloscyllium plagiosum
GACGGTGAGGAGGGTGAGGAAGGGGGTGGGTTATGGGGGGGAGGGGGGCTTTGGGTGTTGGCTGTTTCCGGATCAGCTCCGTCTAAGCCCCTCCCCCTCCCCCTTCCCGCGCCCCCGGGTTTGAATCTCTCTCCAACCGTCACCTCCAACGGTTCCAGCGCGCGGCCCCGGGCCCAGGCTCAGGGATGAGGGAAACATGAAAAGTTGGTGGGGGGGATGTAGGGGGGGTGCGGTGAGGGCGGACCCAGGTCACCAACCGCCGCCTTAACATGAACGCTCACCCGAGACCTGCCTCTCACCGTCCGCCTAAAAATAAAACCCTCCTTGCGCCTGGGGTGGGATAAAATGAGAGAAATGAGGATGTCTCTTCCCCCCCCCTCCGTGTTTGCCGCCGAATGGATCCTTCCCGGAGCAAGTCGTGGCCTCTGCGCATGCGGCCTCACTTACGTTGGTGGAGGTATCTGGGAGTTGTAGGCAGACGACACTCACTTGAGTATGCCACAGGGTGGCATGCCGGGAGTTGTAAGCAGAGACCGCCGCGACTTCGCCGCGCAGGGGCATGCCGGGAGTTGTAGGCAGACCGCCGCGAGTGTACCGCGCAGGGGCATGCCGGGAGTTGGAGGCTGACTCCAGTTCCCAAGGGGCATCGCGCAGCCCGACTGGTCAAAATGGAGACTATTCTCATGCACCAGGACAGAAATGGGGTCCCCCTCACCCAGATAGACTGTGCATCCTCACTCCCTTCACCCCAACACTCCCCCCACCATCTCCCCTGTGATGTTCCCATGCACCCATTGCAACCTCACCCCAACCTCCCCCACCCACTCTCCCTCCATCACAACCTCCAGTTGTCACAGTGGGGTGATGGAGGTCAACCCTCTTTTGCAGCTAACAGGGAGGGCACTAGCCCAGGCTAGCGGGTTCCCCCTCCCCGCCCCAAGGTATAGGAGCAGGAACCAGGCATTTTAGCCCAAGGAGGCGGGTCTGCCATTCAACAAGATCACGGCTGAACTGGCCGTCGTCAACCTGCCTTTGCTTCTCTTCCATATTGAAAACCTTGATTATCCTTGTCAAAAGTTACACACCACCAGGTTGTTGTGTATTATTTAAGATCACACACTTTCGGAGTGTGGCCCTTGGTCAGGTCATTTCAAATAAACCTGTTGGACTATAACCCTCCAGAGTGCTATGACTTCTGACCTTATCCACTTCAACACCACATCTCCATATATTGAATATCCTGAATGACCCGGTCTCAACAGCCCTCTGCGGCAAAGAATTCCACAAATTCCGTGCCCTCAGAGAAAAGATTCCTCCTTCCCTTTGTTTCAAACGGACGACCCCTTGTTCTTGGACTGTGCCCCTCTGGTCGAAGACTCTCTCGCGCAAGAGGAAGCAACAACTCCGCATCTGTCAAGACCCCCAGGAACCTAATATCTTTCAAATAGTCACCTCTCATTCATCTAAAATCCAAGGAGTACAGGTGCCCCAAAGGAATCTTACTCACCATACCTTCTCATTGTCCAATTCATATTGTCACTATCCAATCCAATGCTTACAAGCACATTATCTCTGTACACATCTCACGGTTAGTGAACCCCGATCCGATGTCTCCTTGCAGTATATGAAAACTGTTGCAAAGTTCCCAGTGCAGGAGTTCAACAAATACCTTTTACAAGCACACTATTCAGTTCATCCTGCCCACAAATTGTTTACCTGATGAAACTTACAGAACTACATTCATGAAGAGCTAAAGGTGCAATGTTCCAGTGTCTCTTCACTCACGCAAAGGACGGCAATTTAAAGTTTGATCGCTGTTGTAGCTGATTTGCAACTCAATGAAAAGCAAGTGACATGAACACAAACTTTAACTACATTCGTCAAAGGTAATCATTGGATGCAGGACACTAGGCGTCCTGGCATCTTCACCTGCAGACTCATGTTTCAGGTGAGATATCAAACCATCTCCAAGAATGCGGTACTCCTTTGTCACTGATCCTCCCATGGTGCCTGCTTCCTCAGCGCTGACCCTCCGACAGTGCCCACTCCCTCAGCCCTGACCGTCCCACAGTGGCTACCCCCTCAGCGCTGACCCTCCCACAGTGCCCACTCCCTCAGCCCTGACCCTCCCACAGTGGCTACCCCCTCAGCGCTGACCCTCCAGCAGTGCCCTCTCCCTCAGCGCTGACCCTCTGACAGTGCCTGCTCCCACAGCACTGACCCTCCGACAGTGCCCACTCCC
>NC_057748.1:27452656-27468767 GCF_004010195.1 Chiloscyllium plagiosum
TTTGGGAGATGGAGGGGTTTAAACTGCATGACGAGACGTGTAAAACAGAGTCTGGATAGGGAGCAGCCGAGGGGCAAGGAGAACAGGGACTGAGGCGGGGGAAGAGGGTGGGGACAGCAGAGTGTTGGGTGAGGTGAATCTGCAGGAGGACGGAGGCTGCTGGACCAGCTCTGAGGGAGGGGATTTCCTGACATTTAGCCCAATGCTGGAAATACAGCAGCAAAACAGAGAGAGAGAGAGAGAGACAGAGAGAGAGACTGGGCCCACTGGCCTATTACCTTGACACGCTTGATCTGCTGGAACCTCAGCCACGGGGATTTCCTGACATTTAGCCCAATGCTGGAAATACAGCAGCAACACAGAGAGAGAGAGAGAGAGACAGAGAGAGAGACTGGGGCCCACTGGCTATTACCTTGACACGCTTGATCTGCTGGAACCTCAGCCACAAGACATTTGTAATAGGGACCTTCTGTGAATCCATCCCGGATCAGACCTGTGGGACATCAGAACAGATTGTTCATGTTCTCAAAGTGCCCTACCTTCCAGAAACTCTGCGTGTGCGTGTGCGTGTCTGTGTGAGTGAGAGAGTGTGTATAAATGAGTCTTTTTATGGTATAGTGTGTTTTCAAAAGTGTGTGTGAGAGAGAGAATAGGTGTGTGTGCGCCCGTGAGACATAGAGTGTGTCTGTGTGTGACAGTGTGCGTGTGCACATATGTGAGACACAAAGTCTGTGTCTATGTGTCAGAGTGTCTGATTGTGTGAGAGGAAGAGAGACAGTGTCTGTGTATGTGTGAGCGAGAGAGAAAGAGACAGTGTCTGTGTGTGGGTGTGAGCGAGAGAGAGAGACAGAGACAGAAACAGAGAGAGAGAGACAGTGTCTGTGTGTGTGTGTGTGTGTGTGTGAGAGAGACAGTGTCTGTGTGTGTGAGAGTGTGAGAGAGAGAGACAGAGACTGTGTGCGTGTGAGAGAGAGAGAGAGAGACAGTGTCTATGTGTGTGTGAGAGAGAGACAGTGTCTGTATGTGTGTGTGTGAGAGAGAGAGACAGAGAGAGACAGTGTCTGTGTGTGAGAGAGAGAGACAGAGACTGTGTGTGTGAGAGAGAGAGACTATGTCAATGTGTGTGAGAGAGAGAGACTATGTCAGTGTGTAAGTGTGAGCGAGAGAGAGAGCGAGAGAGAGACCGCGTTGGTGTGTGTGTGTGCGGGAGTGTGTGTGTGTGAGAGAGAGAGAGACAGTTTCTGTGTCTGTGTGTGTGAGAGAGAGAGACAGTTTCTGTGTCTGTGTGTGTGTGTGAGAGAAAGAGAGAGACAGTGTCTCTATGTACGTGTGTGTGTGAGAGAGAGAGAGAGAGAGAGTGTGTGAGAGGTTGAGAAAGAGTCTGCATGTCAGGACATGTGTGTCTGTGTATGTGTGTGTATGTGAGTGACTGTTTGAGTGTGTGCAAGTGCTTGAGTTAGCAGATGAAGACAATGAAAACAATAGACAGTAGACAATAGGTGCAGGAGTAGGCCATTCAGCCCTTCGAAAGTTTACAAGTCACCACTGACAGCACCACCTTAGGTATAAAAGTATCTAGGCACAGATTCTTTGGCCCAAATTCTTAGGAAAAAATAACTAGAAAAGAAAGAAAATAGAAATGTCAACATTTGTATGTATGAATCAGTTAGACAAGAGAAAACATCTGTGTGAGGCGTCGGGTGGTGAGGGAGTGGTGATAGAGGAGGCCCAGGACCTCCGTCCTCAGCAGAGTGGGAGGGGGAGTTGAAATGGTCGGCCACGGGGCGGGTGGGGTTGATTGATACGGGTGTCCCGGAGATGTTCCCTAAAGCGCTCTGCGAGAAGGCGTCCAGTCTCCCCAATGTAGAGGAGACCGCATCGGGAGCAACGGATTATAATAGAACATCGAACAATACAGGCCCTTCCGCCCTCGATATTGCGCCGACCTGTGAACTATTCTCAGCTCGTTCCCCCCTACACTATCCCATCATCATCCATGTGCTTATCCAAGGATTGTTTAAGTAAATGACGTGTGGAGGTGCAGGTGAAAGTTTGCTGGAAGGGGAAGACTCCTTTAGGGCCTTGGATGGAGGTGAGGGGGGAGGTGTGGGCGCAGGTTTTGCAATTCCTGCAGTGGAAGGGGAAGGTGCCAGGACGGGAGGGTGGGTTGTAGGGGGGTGGACCTGACCAGGTAGTCATGGAGGGAACGGTCTTTGTGGAAAGTGGATAGGGGTGGAGAGGGAAATATATCCCTGGTGATGGGGTCCAAACCCTCCCCACCCCTATCCCCACTGCCCTGTGGCCCAACATTTCAACTCCCCCCTCCCACTCTACCAAGGACATGCAGGTCCAAGGTCTCCTCCACCACCGCACCCTCACCAGCCGACGCCTGGAGGAATAACCCTTCATCTTCCACCTCGGAACACTTCAACCCCAGCGTATCAATGTGGACTTCAGCAGTTTCCTCATTTCCCCTCCCCCCCCACCTTACCCCAGTTCCAACCTTTCAGCTCAGCACCATCCTCATGACCTGTCCTACCTGCCAATCTTCCTTCCAACCTATCCGCTCCACCCTCCTCTCTGACCTATCACCTTCATCCCCACTTCCATCCACCTATTGCACTCTCAGCTACCTTCTCCCCTCCCATTTATCTCTCCACACCAGAGGCTCCCAGCCTCATTCCTGATGAAGGGCTTTTGCCCGAAACCTCGATTTTCCTGCTCCTCGGATGCTGCCTGACCTGCTGTGCTTTTCCAGCACCACTCTAATCATGTCTGCGTGAGTGTGTGCACACAAGACTGAGTGTGTCTAGTGAGTATGTGTGTGAGAGAGAGAGGAAGAGAAAGAGAGAGACATGGAGGGAGGGAGATATGAATTGAAGTTGGCAGGGTCTCATTGCATTAAGTCAGTATCTCACCTTCTTCAGTCTGCGTGACCTGTTCCGAAAGGTTTTCATTTTCAGCCAGTTCCTAAAACAAATAGGAAACCCAAATGAAATGATATGAGATGTCCCACCTCCAAAGAGGAAACTATTCAGGGAGTGGGGAGTGAAGAGTGGGGCAAATGGGTAGCGATTTGGGGATGGGGTGTAGAGTGATAGAGTGTTTACAACACTGAAAGTGGCCCTTCAGCCCATCATATCCATACCAATCATCAAGCAAGCCATTCTAATCCCATTGTCCAGAAACTGACCCATCGCCTTCAAGTCCACATGTAAATAACTCTTCAATGACTTGAGGGTTTCTGTCTCAACCTCCCTTATAGGCAGTGGGTTGCAGACTCCCACCTTGAAAGAGTAGTCGCAGGTAAACAGGGTAGTGAAGGTGGTGTTTGGTACACTTTCTTTTATGGTCAGTGCATTGAGTACAGGAGTTGGAAGGTCATGTTGGAACTGTACAGGACATTGGTTAGGTCAGTTTAGCAATACTGCATTCAAATTCTGGTCTCCCTGCTACAGGAAAGATATTCTGAAACTTGAAAACATACAGAAAAGATTTACAAGGATGTTGCCAGGATTGGAGGGTTTGAGCTACAGGGCGTATTTGGAGAGGGTGCAGAGAAGGTTTCCGAGGATGTTGCCTGGAATGGAAGGTGCTCGCTGTGAAGAGAGGGTGAGTAGGTTAGGATTGTTTTCACTAGAAAAAAAGGAGATTGAGGAGGGACCTGATTGAGGTTTACAAAATCATGAAGGGTATGGACAGGGTAGATAGAGATAAGCTTTTTTCCCCAGGGTAAAGGATTCAATAACGAGAGGTCACGCTTTCAAGGTGAGAGGTGAAAGGTTTAAGGGGGATACAGGCGGCAAATACTTTACACAGAGGGTGGTAGGTGCCTGGAATATGTTGCCAGCAGAGATGGTAGAGGCAGGCATGGTAGATTCATTTAAGATGCATCTGGACAGATGCATGAGTAGGTGGGGAGTAGAGGGATACAGATGCTTAGGAGTTGGGCGACAGGTTTAGACAATAGATTTGGATCGGCTCAGGCTGAAGAGCTTATTCTTGGGCTGTAAATTTTCTTTGTTCTTTGAGTGGCCAGTCCCGGAGCATTGGAGGCTGAGGGGTGACCTTATAGAGGTTTATAAAATCATGAGGGGATTGGATAGGGTCTTTTTTCCCCCAAAGTAGGGGAGTCCAAAACTAGAGGGGCATAGGTTTAGGCTGAGAGGAGAAAGATTTAAAATGACCTAAAGGACAACTTTTTCACGCAGAGGGTGGTACGTGTATGGAATGAGCTGCCAGAGGAAGTGGTGGAGGCTGGTACAATGACAACATTTAAAAAGTTAAAAATCACACAACGCCAAGTTATAGTCCAACTGGGTTATTTGGAAAAACTAGCTTCGGTGGTGCGTGGCAGGTACTCATGTGACTCAGCCAACATTGTCTATCTCATACGCTGCGGGCAAGGATGCCCCGAGGCATGGTACATTGGCTAGATCATCAAATGCTACGACAATAGATAAATGGATCCTGATTCGGAGATGCCGGTGTTGGACTGGGGTGTACAAAGTTAAAAATCACACAACACCAGGTTATAGTCCAACAGGTTTAATCGGAAGCACACTAGCTTCCAATTAAACCTGTTGGACTATAACCTGGTGTTGTGTGATTTTTAACTAAATGGATCCTGTATTCCTGATGAAGGGCTTTTGCCCGAAACATCGATTTTTCCTGCTCCTTGGATGCTGCCTGAACTGCTGTGCTTTTCCAGCACCTCTAATCCAGAAATAGATGAATGGACACTGCCAGACTGGGGTGTTGCTTCCCAGGTGGGGAACTCTTCAGCAGTCAAGCACATTCGGCCTTGGATCTTTGGGTGACCGTCCTCCAAGGTGCTCTTTGGGATAGGTAACAACGCAGAGTCGCCGAGCAGAGGCTGATAGCCAAGTCTGGTAGCCATGAGGATGGCCTCAACTGGGACCTTGGGTTCATGTTACACTACAGGTGACCCTACTACACTATACACTCTCTCAGTCTCACACGCACACACTCATACGTACACACACACACACTTCCATACTTACACACCCATGCAGACTCTCTCTCATACATATGCTGTTTCGCAGACATACATACAACCCCCACACTCAAATCCACGCACACACCCTCTCACAGGCTTATACTCTGTCACAGTCTCGCACATATTCTACCAAGCACGCTCACACACATGCATCCATACACACACACACACACATGCACATAAGTCTATGAGGTGAATTTGCATTTGCAGAATTATATTTTGCAGATATCTTCTATTTTGCTCAAAAAGCACACAATCTGCAGGAAGATTATCCATGTGATAGTTTGTAAATTCTTGCTTTTGGAAATCGAAACCAGTCGGACTCAAGACTGGAAAACAGACAGACTCTAACCTCACACCTTCAATGCACTGTCTTGAGCTGAGATGTCACCTTCTTTTAACAAAACCTTAAGTTATCTCGGGAATGTGACTTGAAAGCATTTCTGGGATTTTCATATTAATGAATCAAAACCTACAACCCATTCTGAAAGATGAAAGACTTAACAGCAATCTCGGTTTGTTCAATGTATCGCATCAGTTGTATGACACTGTGATATTTTGCTATAAATTCTGTGTCCTATGATCCTGCCCCACTAGCTACCTGGCAGAGGAGCAGCGTTCCGAAAGCTAGTGCTTCCAAATAAACCTGTTGGACTATAACCTGGTGTTGGGTGATTTTTAACTTTGTCCACCCCAATCCAGCACCAGCACCTCCTCACCATAGCTAACATTTAAAAGGCATCTAGATGGGTACATGAATAGGAAGGGTTTAAAGGGACCAAATGCTGGCAAATGGGGCTAGATTAATTTAGGATGTCTGGTCAGCGTGGGCCGGAAGGTGTGTTTCCATGCTGTACACATTGCCCTCAAACCCACCCCATAAACCCCGTGGGCGGCACGGTGGCTAGCACTGCTGCCTCACAGCACCAGGGACCCGGGTTCGATTCCAGCCTTGGGCGACTGCCTGTGTGGAGTTTGCACATTCTCCCCCCGCCCTCAAACCCACCCCATAAACCCCGTGGGCTAGCACTGCTGCCTCACAGCACCAGGGACCCGGGTTCGATTCCAGCCTTGGGCGACTGCCTGTGTGGAGTTTGCACATTCTCCCCCCGTGTCTATGTGGGTTTCCTCCGGGTGCTCCGGTTTCCTCCCACAGTCCAAAGATGTCCTAAACTCCTTGGCTCCTGTGTTTAGTGTCTCAGTAACTAAAAGCAAGTTTCTAAGCATTGTCCACCCTCCTCCTGCACAGTCCATTAGCTTTTCAGATGAATAGACCCACTGTGCACAGTTCACCTCGCCATTGGCCTGTGCACATTCTGAATCACCCAAGTCCTGTTGTTTCTTTCAGAAATGTGCAGAGCTCATCGCATTTTGCAGCCCAGGGGCTAGAGGGGATAGCAGCAAGCAAAAGTTTTTTTTCATCTCTCTCTCTCTCTCTCTCTCCTGTTCCCTGCCCACCCAAGTCTGGTGAAGTTGCATGCCTCTCTGTCCTGTCCTCTTTTTGCAGGCTTGCTGCTCAGACAGACCTTAATCAGTCCAGCGATGTGCACAGTGTCGTCCACTGTCGCCTCCCGAACACTGAACGCCATATCTCACCGAAATACAGCACAGTGCCTGTGCACCGCAGATCTCTCTAGGACCCAGCGGCGCAGGGAACCATTGGCCCGGGCGCTGCCACTGCAAAGCTGGGGGGGGAGTCTCGTTCATAAAATACACATCCCCCCACCCAAAATCCAACAAGGATGATTATTTTCCCGAGGTGTCCTTTTTTCTTTGTCTAATTACAGTTCTCTCTTTATCGACACTTTTTTCTGCTGAATGCAACTTTTAGAAGTGCCACTTCGATAGTCTCTCCCCCCCCACATCAGGTTGAAATGTCCGGACTCTGCCGAGCCGCAACAACCAACTTGCAGCCGCGGGGTCCTAGCGGCCGTCGCACTACCAAACGCACCCAACCGAACCCACTTCTCTCTCTCTCTCCCCCACCTACAGTCTCAGTCCCCCGCCTCCTCTACTCCAACCTCCCCACCCACACTTCCACCTTCTCACGTTCTCTCTGATACCCCTCTTCACCCTCTCAGAGACCACCAAAAGGAGAGGGAAAGGCCATTCAGCCCCTCGAACCCCACTCAATGGCCAACTCAATCGACTTGCATTTGTATCATTTCTTTATTGTTAAAAACAAAACAAAAGTCTATTTCGGATTTAAAATAAGAACCAGAATCAGGGCTGGGAAGGCCTCCAGTCCTTCTCCATCATTTGATTCAAATTTTTAAAAAAAGATTTAAAATTAACAACTGATTAATTTTTTAGTGACAAGGTTTAAAACTAACATCCACTGCCATTTGTGGGAGAGAGTTCCACACCCCTTCCATCCTTTGTGTGTAAATGTGCTCCCTAATATCTCTCCTGAATAGTCTGGTCCTAATTCTCAGACTATGCCTGCTTTTTATTTATGTGTTCAGTAAAGCTCCCTCTACGCTGTCCTGGGATGGACGTGTTGTCCCACTCTCAAGTAGTATGTTTACATACAGAAGTGGAAGGACACCACTTCGAATGGGACAACACATCCACCCTCGGACAAGCCAAACAGAGACACGCACGAGAATTCCTAAAAGCATGGCATTCCAACCGGAACTCTGTCAACAAACACATTGACTTGGTTCCCACTTACCACCCCGTAAGAAGAAGAACAGGAAATGACATCACCACTGGAAATGATGTCACCAACCCAAGGAAACCTAAACACATTAATAAAAAGCGGGCCACACCACCAGTGCTTCATCCGGAGGCTCACTGAAGTTGTTACTGAGTATGGTGACAAAACATCTGAAAACAAACCTTCCAGCTCAGCGAGCAAACCTACATCCACAACCTCAACCCGAGCTACAAATCTGCTCAAAACTTGCTATCCCCAAACTAATGTTAATGGTTAATCTTTATCTGCCCTGTCTTTTCCAGTTTGTATCTTGAAGATCAAGAGAAAACAGGCTTAATTTGTAATCATCTCTCCTCAACTTAACTCCTGAATGGTGGCTCAGTGGCTAGCACTGCTGCCTCACAGCGCCAGGGACCCAGGTTCAATTCCTGCCTCGGGCAACTGTCTGTGTGGAGTTTGCACGTTCTCCCCGTGTCTGTGTGGGTTTCCTCTGGGTGCTCCAGTTTCCTCCCACAGTCCAAAGATGTGCAGGCTAGGTGAACTGGCCGTGCTAAATTGCCTGTAGTGTTAGATGCATTTGTCAGGGGTGAATGTAGGGGAACGGGCCTGGGTGGGTTGCTCTTCGGTGTGGACTTGTGGGGCCGAAGGGCCTGTTTCCACACTGTAGGGAATCTGATTTGTATGACGCTTTGTTCTTTTACCATAAATTCTGTGTCCTATGATCCTACCCCACTCGCTACCTGACGAAGGAGCAGCGCTCCGAAAGCTAGTGCTTCCAAATAAACCTGTTGGACCATAACCTGGTGTTGTGTGATTTTTAACTTAACTCCTGAAGTCCAGGTATCATTCTTCTAAACTTATGTTGTGTTCTCTCCGAGGCCAATAGATCCTTCCTGAGGGTCTGCTCACAGCACTTTTGAGTTGGGTTTTCCTGGCGTACGGAGACTTTGCCTTATCAAAAGAGGTTGAGTCGGTTGGGGCCTGTACTCATCGGTGCTTCGAGGAAGGACGCTCTTGTCCTCAAGGGAGTACAGGGAAGCTTTACCAGCTGGATCCCAGGGATGGTGGGACTGTTGTATGAGGAGATTGACTAGGTTAGGATTGTTTTCACTGGAGTTCAGGTGGGTTGGGGGGGGGGATCTTACAGGGAGTTACAAAGTTCTAATAGGACTAGACATGATGTTCCCCATGGAGCGTGCTTCCGAGAACTCACAGTCTGAGGATTTGGGGTGGACCATTTAGGGTGGAGACGGGGAGACATTTCTACCCAAAGACTGGTTGAATTCACTACTAGGGGGGGTGGATGATGCCAAAACATTGAATATATTCAAGGGGCAGCGAGATACAGCGCTTGGGCCAAATGGGATCAAGGGTTATGGGGAGAAAGTAGGATTAGGTTATTGGGTTAGACAAGATTAGAGTGGTGCTGGAAATACACAGCAGGTCGGGCAGCGTCTGAGGAGCAGGAAAATCAATGTTTCGGGCGGGAGCCCTTCATCACGAGTTAGACAGTCAGCCATGACTGTGAGAAAAGGCCTCCTCCTGCTCCTACCTTCTATGTCTCTATGAATCAGAGATGACCTTATTGGAACATACAAGATTCTTTGGGGGGAGGGGGGAATTGACAGGGTGAGATGTGGGGAGGTTGTTTCCCTTTGTGTGGGAGAGTTTAAGACCAGGGGACACCAGAATGAAGGCTGGCCTAGAGATGTGGTGAAATCTCTTCTCTCAGGGGGGAGTGAATCTGTTGAGTTCTTAATCGCAGAGGGTTTGTGAGGCAAGGTCATTCAGCACACACAAGGCTGGGATAAGTAGATTTATCATCTGGAAGAGAGTCGGGGATTGTGGGAAAGGAGTTGTGGATGATTAGATTCTCATGAATGCTGGAACAGACTCAATGGGCCAAATAGCCTCATTCTGCCCCAATATCTGATGATCCCATGCCCCTTTCTTCACCCCTACAAACTTTCTCGTGACTTACATTCTCTCGCATCTGACAAAATATACCCGTCAACTTGCAAAATGAGAATATCACAGATATCAGACAACAGGAAGTGTTCACTCAAACACAGGAAGCAACTTTGAAGAGGTAATAAGTTTAATCTCATTCAAAATTACAGTGCGCAGGACAATTGATCCTACACTAAGGGGTCAGTAACACCAATGAACAGGTTATAGTGGATGTAAAAGACGAAGAGGACACTTGAATTAGTCAGTGAGAGATGACTGGGTGGCAGCAGATCACATGATCATCCTCCTGTAGCATCACATGCTGGCGGGAGGCTATGACTGCAGCGTGACTGGTTTACATAGGGATTCCCCATTCTCCATGGCCAGGCTAGGATTTTTCTTGCAAACAGGGAATTCTCGGTGTTCTCCCTGTTTACAGAGAGGGAGAGGCTGGGGCATTCTGCCCCTTTCCTCCTGCTAGCTTTTCCAGCTGTTCCTGCTCCAACCTGAACAGATGCCAACCTTCTGACTTGGTCAGATCCACGGCCCCCTTCGCCTGGTAGAATTCAATGCTTGGAAAGTTATTATTCAGGACAACAAAGTTCAACAGGGAGCATTTGTTCTGTCGTGCGACCTGCGAAAATGCACACAATTCATACGGGTCAGTGTGGGACATGTCCATTAGGTCAGTCAAACCATCATGATCACAACAGTAAAAAGCTCCCTTTACATCAAACCACCAAACACTCCCAGGGACAGGGACAGCATGGGGTTAGATACAGAGTGAAGCTCCCTCTACACTGTCCCCCCATCAAACACTCCCAGGGACAGGGACAGCACAGGGTTAGATACAGAGTAAAGCTCTCTCTACACTGTACCCCTCCAGGGATCTGTGGACAAGCACCCCCCCCCCCTCCAAATGTGGACAAGCACCCCCCCCCCCCTCCAAAATCCCTCTGTCCCCGTGAATGTCCTCCCTTCCCTCCAAAAACTTGAAAGGGTTCAGAAAAGATTTACAAAGATTTTGCCAGGTTTGGAAGGTTTGAGCTACAGGGAGAGGCTGGATCGGCTGAGTCTGTTTTCCCTGGAGTGTCAGAGGCTGAGGGGTGACCTTATAGAGGTTTATAAAATCATGAGGGGCATGGATAGGGTAAATAGACAAGGTCTTTCCCCTGGAGTGGGGGAGTCCGGAACTAAAGGAACGTAGGTTTAAGGTGACAGGGGAAAGATTTTAAAAAGGTCCTAAAGGAAAACGTTTTCACTCAGAGGGTGGTCATGTATGGAATGAGCTGCCAGAGGAAGTGGTGGAGGCTGGTACAACATTTAAGTGGCATCTGGATGGGTATAGGTAGGGTTTCGAGGGATATGGGCCAAATGCAGGCAGGTGGGACTAGATTTATATGGAATATCTGGGTCAGCATGGACGAGTTGGACCGAAGGGTCTGTTTCCATGCTGGACAACTCTCTGAGTACTCTTTTGTGCTGTTGCTGCTTCCAAAATGCTACCACCTCACAGTTCATCAGGGTCAAATGCTATCTCCACTGACCTGGCCATCTGACCAATCTGTTGTTCGTCTCCTGTAACCTAATGCCTTCCTCACGCCTCGACAATCTTTGTATTATTTGCAAACTTACTTATCGCTCCCTCTCCCACACTCTCGCCTCGATCCTTTATGTATAATGCAAGCAATAATGGACCCAGCACTGATCCCTGTGGCACATCAGTGGACACGGGGGGGGGGTCCAGTAATACAAACAGCCTTCTATGGCCAGCCTCTGTCTCTTGTTAACGAGTTTTTGAGAAGGTTTGCAGCTCGGGTTGAGGTTCTGGATATAAGTTTGCTCGCTGAGCTGGAAGGTTCATTTTCAAATGTTTCATCACCATACTAGGTGACATCATCAGTGAGCCTCTGGTGAAGCACTGCTGCTAGTGACCCACTTTCTATTTGTTTGTTTAGGTTTCCTTGGGTTGGTGATTCATCACCATACTAGGTGACATCATCAGTGAGCCTCTGGTGAAGGACTGGTGCTGGTGACCCGCTTTCTATTTGTTTGTTTAGGTTTCCTTGGGTTGGTGATGTCATTTCCTGTGGTGATGTCATTTCCTGTCCCCCCCCGACATCACCATACTAGGTGACATCATCAGTGAGCCTCTGGTGAAGCACTGGTGTTAGTGACCAGCTTTCTATTTGTGTGTCTAGATTCCCTTGGGTTATTGATGTCATTTCTGGTGGTGATGTCATTTCTTGTTTTTTTTCCCTGACATCACCACAGGAAATGAAATCACCAATCCAAGGCAACCTAAACACATAAATAGAAAGTGGGTCACGAACACCAGTGCTTCACCAGAGGCTCATTGACGATGTCACATAGTATGGTGACGAAACGTCTGAAAACGAATCTTCCAGCTCTGTGCTCATCACGGAGCCAAATTTGGATCCGTCTTGCCAAATTACCCTGGACCCCCATAAGCTTTGACCTTCCTTATCTCTCTCCCACATACAACCTTACCAAAGGCTTTGATGTATTAAATGCATCAACCCTCATCTACGCAGTTGGTCACCTCCTCGAAAAAGTCAACCAGATTTGTTAGGCATGACTTCCCTCAGGCAAACCCGCATCTCTCCAGGTGGAGATTAATTCCCTCCTTTAGGATTTTCTCCAATAGCTGCCCTACCACTGATGTGCGACTCACTGGCCTGATCCAAGAAGGAGGCAGATAATTCTCCAAACGGGGGCAGTTTAGGAAAAGCTGAGATGCAGCAAGACCTGGGTGCCATGGTGGAACAGTTGCTGAAGGTTGGCATGCAGGTGTAGCGGGCAGAGAGGAAAGCTCATGGCATGCTGGCCTTCATAGCGAGAGGGTTTGCGTATCGGAGTAGGGATGTCTTGCTGCAGTTATACAGGGCCTTGGTGAGGCCACACCTTGAGTACTATGTGCAGTTTTGGTCTCCTAGTCTGAGGAAGGACATGCTTACTATTGAGGGAGAAAGTGAGGACCACCGATGCTGGAGATCACAGAATACTAGACTATTTACCCACTAAATATAGTGACATCCCATAAACACACCCGTGGGCAAAGGCAAATTCAGTACAATAGATTATCTCCATAAGACATAGGAGCAGAAATTAGGCTGTCCAGTCTACTCTGCCATTCGAACATGGTTGACAGGTTTTTCAACCCCATTATCCCATTTCTCCCTGAAACCTTTGATCCCTTTGGCAATCTCCATTTTAAATATATTCCCACAGATTCACCACTCTCTGGCTAAAGATGTTTCTGCTTATCTCACAGGCATTTCTAGCAGCAGGAAGAGAACCCTCAGCCTTTAGCTGGAACAGGGAGAGAGGGAAAACAGCTCCCAAAACCACCTTCAAGACCCCATCAACTGCTCCTGAAAGACTAAAACTGGCCCTGGGGGACCTTGACCCCACCCGTTCAGGCTGCTTCTATTGTCCTGACTGTGGAACGAATCCTGAGCTGTGGATTGGCTCTGAGCAGACTGCTTGGCACCTCTGTCTCAACTTTTCTTCATTAAAAACAAAGCTCGGACAAAACGCACCTCTTAATGCCACAGTGTCGTCCCACAGAAGTGAGGCTCTGTTTTAGCACCTCAGCCACGTCCTGTGGCTTCAAACCCAGATTGTCCCCTCATTCCATTGTGGACCCGACCCTCTCTCCCTGGTTTTCCTCTTCCCCTTTCCCATTCTTGGGATCCTCCCTAATCTTATCTGCCTCGGATTTTCCTACGCTCCCTCTTCATCCTCCGAATGACTTCCTTTAGCTCTCTCTATGCCCTTTTTATACTCGTCTCAGGCCTCTTGTTGATTGCTTCCCTCTGCACCAGCTCAAAATCTCTCTCCTCCAGGAAAAGGTTTTCGTCTTACCTCAGCCACTTTGCGCAGTAACGCACTCCCGATTCCTTTACCTGAAACACAAGAAATCCAGTGAGATCCGCTCTGAATTCCAGGGGGTTGGGCTGCTGGTGGAGATGACTCAGTGCCTCTGTCTGTGGGGAGCAGACTGTACATACATTGAGACCCCTGTTACACTCGATTACGTGTGGCGGGGGGTGGGGGGTGGGGGGGGGAAAGATTCAGGCACAAACAGTCTCGGGGCTTGGACGTTCTAATGAGATGAGCCACCCCGGGACTCACGCAGGAATGTGATAGAGGGAAATGTGACCCCCCCGCAGCCTAGAGAATTAGGAGGGACAGGGAAACAAAACCCCTGGGGACAAGGGTATTGGTTTTGATGTATGTCTTGTATGAGAGAGTGAGGGGGGGAGGGGAAGAGAGGGGGAGACAGAGAGAGAGATCACCATGTATTTACAGGGAATTCCACAGCTTGATATTGATGTAAATGAAGACTCTGATTGCTATTATGTTTGGTTGTTTGGCCTCACTTGACAGAAACGTGAGGCATGGAGAGACAAAGGTGTGAGTAAAGGGAGAATGCGACAATCGAGATAGAGGCACGGAATAAGATGAACAGGCAAGATTAAGAGCAACATAGAAGACTGGACTTAGAAAATAATGACAACAGGAGTAGGCAATTCAGTCCATCATGTCTAATTTGAGTGATATTTATTAGGCCCCAAAATGGTGAAAATACTTGGCTGAATGAGGATAGGTGCACAGCAGGTTACAAAAGGCAAATGTATTCTCTCAGGAAATGACAATAAATAAGAAGAGAATAGAGTGAGAACACAAAGGTAAAACAGATTAAAAAAAACAAAAAAACCTTGGAACTCGAGTGGATGTTGTCTGCTGTTTGAGTAAAAAAAAACTTCCATTCCGACTCATTCCTCCATTCCGAATCTCTCTCCTCTTTCAGGGGTCTGATGTTCTAATTGTTTGTTCAGAATAAAGTAATTCGTAATGGTTTGAAGGGTGGTGGAGAGCAGGCAGGCTAGTTGACGCCAAGATGAGATCAGCCATGATTGTATCAAACGATGGAGCAGGCATGAGGGCACCTTGCCCTTTGATCTGAATATGCGCCTATTTCTTCATTGTTGCATTCTCACTTTCAAATTTTAATTCTCTATGTTTCATGATTGGGTCAATAACGCTGTAGGGGGTGACAGAGATAGGGAGGGGGTGTAGGGGGCTGGAGGGGGTGACAGAGATAGGGAGTGGGTGTCGGGGCTGGTGGGGATGATGGTGATAGATCCGCAGCTGACAGAACTGGGCGAGATGGCGTCCGCTCACCTCGAAGCTCTTCCATCACATAGAGATCTTCTAAATACATCGCCCTGCCCTTCCAGTCCACGTAGCTGAAGAAATACAATGCATAGCCCACAACTGTGTGTCCTGGAAGCGGAGAAAGCCGCGTCAGTTTGCAAAAGATCTGTGAGAATGGAGCCTGTGTGCTCTGAACAACTCAGGGATCCTCTCCATCGCTCCACCCCGTTACGTTCTGGTCGAGCTGTGGTATTCTTAGTGTTCATGATTGGAGTGCAGCCAATGTTCCAACTCTCCCTTCCTGGATCTCCCTTCAAACTCGATCCTCCTGAGTCCCCTCGAAGCCTGTCCCACCATCGACGAGGGGAGTGATGGAATACTCCCCACTCGCCCTGGATGGGGGCAGCTCCAACAGGAAGGTCTCCACCATCCATGACGCAACGGCTCAATTGATTGACACCGTACCCATAAACACGTGCTCCCTTCACACCGACGCTCAGTAGCAGCAGTGTGTACCATCTACAAGACACACTGCTGCAATACCCCAAGTCTCCCTCACCAGCACCTTCCAAAACCTGTGACCTCCACCCTCTGTTCAGGGCTTGCAGAGTCCAGCCTTCATTGCCCGTCCTGAGTTGGTGGGAGTGTAGTTTGCCTCCTTTTTGATCCCCTGCAATCCCCCCCCCCCCCCCTCAATGTGAGACAGGAACAACACTCTTCATGAGGGAGTTCCAGGATTCTGATCCTGAAGGAACAGCCAATGTATTTCCAAGTCAGGATGGTGAGGGGCTCGGAGGGGAACCTGCTGAGGGGGTGCTGTTCACAGGGGCTGGATCTCACCGATTCCTGGTCAAATCCCATTCCAATTCTGTTCTACCACTCGGGTTCTCTCACTACCTCGCACTCATTCACTCCCTCTTCTTCCCTCTCTCTCTCTGACTGCCTTGAGATGCAGCCCTATTCTTATTAAATGTTGGGTTTCCAATGAGGGTTTGGGGTGGGGGTGCGGGGAGGGGTGCAAGTGAGTGAGAGAGATAGATTAATAGAGAGAGAGAGAGAGAGACTGACAGAGAGACAGAGTGAGAGAGAGAGAGAGAGAAACAGAGACAAAGAGAGAGACACAGAGTGAGAGACAGAGACAGAGAGAAAGACAGAGAGATAGACAGAAAGAAAGAGACAAAGTGAGAGAGAGAAATAAGACAGAGAGAGAGAGAGACAGGGGGAGACAAGAGACAGAAAGAAAGACAGAGAGTCAGAAAGAGAGACAGAGCGAGAGAGACAGAGAGAAACAAGACAGA
>NC_057748.1:27468813-27470569 GCF_004010195.1 Chiloscyllium plagiosum
CCCCCAATTGACAACTCACAACAGCCCAGCCAGAAATACACCTGTCCCTTAGGGAGATTCATAAAAGATTCACCAGCCTTTTTCTCCCGATGTCACTGGAATTTCCACCCAATCCTGTCATAACTCTCGACATAGCCCTTGTCATTCAGCCCTCTGTAGGATTCTGACCCATGATACCATCTGCTCCTGTTCTTGCAGATAGACGGCTGTGGTTGTTGGAGGTCAGTCATCTCAGCTCTAAGACATCCCTGCAGGTGTCCCTCAGGGGAGTGTCCCTAGACCCAACCACCTTCAGCTGCTCCATCAATGACCTTCCCTCTATTAGAAGTGAGGATGTTCGCCAATGTTCAGCACCATTCACCGCTCCTCAGATACCAAAGCAGTCCATGTTAAGATAACACAACTGGGCCAATATCCAGACTTGGGCTGACAAGTGGGAAGTAATATTCCACCATACAAATACCAGGCAAAGATGATCTCCAACAAGAGAGAATCTATCCACCTCCCCATTGACAATCAATGGCGTTACCATCACTGAATCCCTCCCACTACCAATATCCTGGGGGTTACCGTTGAGAGAGAATCTAACCATCGCCCCCCTTGACATTCAATGGTGTTCCCATCACTGAATCCCTCCCACTATCAATATTCTGGGGGTTACCGTTGAGACAGAACTAACCATTGCCCCCTTGACTTTCAATGGTGTTACCATCACTGAATCCCCACTACCAATATCCTGGGGGTTACCGTTGAGACAGAACTAACCATTGCCCCCTTGACGTTCAATGGTGTTACCATCACTGAATTCCCCCACTACCAACATCCGGGGGGTTACCATTGAGACAGAATCTAACCATCACCCCCTTGACGTTCAATGGTGTTACCATCACTGAATTCCACTCCCTACCACTATCAACACCCGAGGGGTTATTGTTGACCAGGTAAGCAGATATATAGGGACACCACTTTTTGCAAGTTCTGTTCCAAGCCACTCACGATCCTGACTTGGAAATATATTGGCTGTTCCTTCAGTGTCACTGGGTCAATAAGACTTTCAACAAGCTGTAACTCTTCCGTTATTTGTGACTCACTACCCAGCCCAACAAGAAAAACACCTTGCCCTTTGGGAGAATCATATAAGATGCAATGTCTATGTTTTCCCAACATCAAGTTCGACCTCAGCAGAATTTCCAGCCAATCCGGTCATAAATCTCACCACAGCCTCTCTAATGGCACGGTGTGGGCTTTACCCTTTAGTATATGGACTGCAGCTCATCACCACCTTCTCAAGGGCCAATTAGGGATGGACCATGAATGCTGGGCCCAGTCAGCTACACCCATATCCCACCAGTGAATAAATAAAATGGCCAAGAGACTGGGGCCACTGGCTATTACCTTGACACGCTTGATCTGCTGGAACTTCAGCCACAAGACATTTGTAATAGGGACCTTCTGTGAATCCATCCCGGATCAGATCTGTGGGACATCAGAACAGATTGTTCATGTTCTCAAAGTGCCCTACCTTCCAGAAACTCTGTGTGTGCGTGTGCGTGTCTGTGTGTGTGTTCTATGTGAGTGAGAGAGTGTGTATAAATGAGTCTGTGTGTGGGACAGTATGTTTTCAAAAGTGTGTGTATGTGTGTGAGAGAGAGAGAGAAAATGTGTGTGTTGATTGTGTGTGTGTGTCTGTGTGTGTGTGAGTGTGTGAGAGAGAGAGAGAAAATGTGTGTGTTGATTGTGTGTGTGTGTCTGTGTG
>NC_057748.1:27471016-27472843 GCF_004010195.1 Chiloscyllium plagiosum
TGTGTGTGTGTGAGTGAGAGAGAGTGTATGTGAGAGTGTATGTGTGTGTATAAATGAGTTTGTGTGTGAGACAGTGTGTTTTCAAAAGTGTGTGTGTGTGAGTGAGAGAGAGAGAGAGAGAGAGCATGTGAATGTACAAAATGGGTTTGTGTGTTTGTGGGGGAGTGTTTATGTGAAAGTGTGTGAGTGAGTGAGAGAGTGTAAGTGTGAGAGTGTGTGTATATATATATATAAATGAGTTTGTGTGTATGTGGGAGTGTTTGTGTGTGTAGGAGTGTGTGAGAGAATGTGAGTGCGAGTGACAGGGTGAGTGTTTGTCACTTTAAAAACATCACCTTCTGCAGTCTGAGCCACCTGACCAGCAAGCTTTTCATATTCTGCCAGCTCCTGGAACACAAAAGACCAGTAGAACAGCAATTACATTCACAGGTGTGCACTAAACCCCCAAGTAATACAGGTTCAAATCCCATCGCAGCCTCTGGGCAATATTTCAATTCAAGGATTAAGATCTGGAACTGGAAGCTAATGGGTTCAGTCACGGGGAAGGAAATCTGTCACCTTCTGATCTAGGCCTACATGTGACTCCAGATCTACACACACACACACACACACCCATTCAGACACAGTCTATCAGACACACACACACGCTCACATATATACACACTCACGAACACAAACTCACTCACACCTCTCACATGCACACACTCACTCTCGCGCACACACTCTCTCAAACGCACACTCTCACTCTCACACGGACACTCTCTCTCTCATACGTGCACTCTCACACACGCACACTTTCTCTCTCTCTCTCACACACACACACTCTCAGAGCCATGGATATACACAGAATGCACCTTGTCCTGATAACCAGCTCCCTCTCCAGCAGAGGTACACAAGGGCAAGCTGGCAAAACCTTGGTAACTAAGAACCAACAGAAATCTCCCTTTCATTAGCTTGCAATCCCTTTTCCCGCTGTAAAGTGTGGAGTGTTTACAGAGCCGTCCTCTCCCTTCCCCCTCTACCAACCCCCAGTCTGTCTCAGTTAAACCAGCCATCTCTCAAAGTCTTGTATCGCTCGGGCAAAGGACATCTGGCAGAGAGAGAGAGAGCGCTGCTTTCCCCTGACCGCAGGGTCTGCTCGACTTTGTGAAAGTTTCTGAGATTCTCCTTGAGTTCTCCGACGAGGGGAGAGGATGTGGCTGCTGCTGCTGGCAGACCTTGATCATTCGGACAATGTGCTCGCTGTCCTCAGGCCTGGCCTCCCGCACCGTGAACATCGTCGCTTTGCTGATCTCTCCCTGAGCAGTCCTACACTCTCTCTCTCTCTCTCTCCCACTCTCACTCCCACACTGCCTCTCTCACTCCCACTAGGGCCACTCCCCCAACCTCTCTCTCTCTCTCACTCACACACGATTTGGAGATGCTGTTGTTGGACTGGGGTGTACAAAGTTTAAAATCACACCACACCAGGTTATAGGAGAAAGTGAGGTCTGCAGATGCTGGAGATCAGAGCTGGAAAGAGGGCTTATGCCCGAAACGTCGATTCTCCTGTTCCCTGGATGCTGCCTGACCTGCTGCGCTTTTCCAGCAACACATTTCCAGCCCACACCAGGTTATAGTCCAACAGGTTCTTTCATGTGTAAATCACAAAATTTCTTTTTATAAGTTACATTCTCAAGTTAACTGTAACAATTGGTGTCAGCCTATACACACACATACACACAGACACACGTATACACAGACACGCACGCACACTTCTCCAGACACACACATTCCCACACTCACACATGCACCCTCTCACAGACTTAGACCACTTTACACTCACAC
>NC_057748.1:27472899-27477902 GCF_004010195.1 Chiloscyllium plagiosum
ACAGACACACACAAACCCACATGCACACATATGCATATAGGTTTGTGGGGTGAATTTGTACTTGCAAAGTTACACTGTACTCTGCTCAAAAACTGCACAAATTCACATAAGACTCTGTTATCTCACTTTTTAGATTAGAATCAGTCTAAACGTTATGGCACAGACAGGGAACACAGGGGGCTAACACCTTCAACATCTTCTCTGGGCGGACACCAATTGTTAGAGTTAACCTGAGAATGCAACTTATATAAAAAAGGTTTTGTGATTTACACATGAAAGAAGTGAAACTATCAGGGTCATTCTAACAGATGAAAGACTCAACAAACAATCGAGGTATTTTCCAATGTATAATATCAGTTACATCACACTGTAAACTTTTGCTATAAATTCTGTGCCTTACAATTGTGTCCTCCACTATCACCTGATGAAGGAGCAACGCTCCGAAAGCTAGTGCTTCCAATTCTCTCTCTCTCTCTCTTACACACACTCTCTTTCTCTCTCTCCTGCTGAGACCAAGCTCACAGAGATGTACAGCACGGAAACAGACCCTTCAGCCCAACCCGTCCATGCCGACCACATATCCTAACCTAATCTAGTCCCATTTGCCACCACTTGGCCCATATCCCTCCAAACCCTTTCTATTTATGTCCCCATCCAGATGCCTTTTAAATGCTGTCATTGTACCAGCCTCCACCACTTCCTCTGGCAGCTTATTCCATACACATACCACCCTCTGTGTGAAAAAATTGCCCCTTAGGTCCCTTTCCCCGCTCACCTTAAACCTTTGCCCTCTAGTTCTGGACTGCCCCACTCCAGGGAAAAGACCTTGTCCATTTACCCTATCCAAGCCCCTCATGATTTTATAAACTTCTATAAGGTCACTCCTCAACCTCCTACGCTCCAGGGAAAACAACCCCAGGCTATCCAGCCTCTCCTTATAACCCATACCCCCCTGTGTTCCTGGCACCATCCAGATAAATCTCTTCTGAACCCTCTCCAGATTAAAAATCTCCTTCCTATAACAGGGTGACCAGAACTGGACACCATTCTCCAGACGAGGCCTCACCAACTTCCTGTACAACCTCAACATGGCATCCCAACTCCTGTACTCAAAGGTCTGACCAATGAAGGCAAGCGTGATAAGTGCCTTCTATACTGCAATCCTACACTCCACCCCCATGTATACCCTCACCCACAACATGACCTGCCCCTCACCCACCCTCCCATTCACTTCCATCTTGACAAAGAGTCCCTGCCCACTCAGTCCTTTCTCCCTTCACAGTTCACACTCAGGGACAAAGGGTTAGAGCTGTGAGGGATTACATTTCTATAGTGCCGGGCACTCTGGGGAGTCGCCCTTTAGAAGGGTCAGTGTAGTAGGCTCCCATGCACAGAGCTGTGACAATTCTCGGATTATCTCTTCTCGGACAGGATTCGAGGGGCGGGAACTTAGCCCAGGACATGCCGGAGAGGTCAGACCCTGTGCCAGGGCTCCTTGCTTTGGAATGGCAGCTGGGCAGGGAGTCATTTTAATCCACACGCGAGAGTCCCATCCTGAAAGACAATACTTCCACAGTGCCCACTCCCTCGGTGCTGACCCTCCAACAGTGCCTGCTCCCTCAGCACTGACCCTCCCACAGTGCCCACTCCATCAGCACTGACCCTCTGACAGTGCCTGCTCCCTCAGCACTGACCCTCCCACAGTGCCCACTCCATCAGCACTGACCCTCTCACAGTGCCCACTCCCTCAGCACTGACCCTCCGACACTGCCCACTCCCTCAGCACTGACCCTCTCACAGTGCCCACTCCCTCAGCACTGACCCTCTCACAGGGCCCACTCCTTCAGCACTGACCCTCCCATAGTGTCCACTCCCTTAGCACTGACCGTCTCACAGTGCCCACTCCCTCAGCATTGACCCTCCCACAGTGCCCACTCCCTCAGCATTGACCCTCCCATAGTGTCCACTCCCTCAGCATTGACCCTCTCACAGTGCCCACTCCCTCAGCACTGACCCTCTCAAAGTGCTCACTCTCTTGGCGATGACCCTCCAACAGTGCCTGCCCCCTCAGCGCTAACCCTCCAACAGTGCCCACTCCCTCAGCACTGACCCTCCCACTGTGCCCTCACCCTCAGCGCTGACCCTCCCACAGTGCCCACTCCCTCAGCATTGACCCTCTCACAGTGCCTGCTCCCTCAGCCCTGACCGTCCCACAATGCCCGCTCACTCTGCGCTGACCCTCCGACAGTGGATAGTGCCAAAGGAGGTTGTAGGTTACAGAGGGACACAGATAAGCTGCAGAGCTGGGCTCAGAGGTGGCAAATGGGTTTAATGTGGAAAAGTGTGTGGTGATTCACTTTGGAAGGAGTAACAGGAATGCTGACTATTGGGCTAATGGTAAGATTCTTGGTAGTGTAGATGAGCAGAGAGATCTCAGTGTCCACGTACATAGATCCTTGAAAGTTGCCACTCAGGTTGACAGGGTTGTTAAGAAGGCATACGGTGTGTTAGCTTTTATTGGTAGAGGGGTTGAGTTTCGGAACCATGAGGTCATGCTGCAGCTATACAAAACTCTGGTGCAGCCGCACTTGGCGTATTGTGTACAGTTCTGATCCCCGCATTATAGGATGGATGAGGTGGAAGCTTTGGAAAGGGTTCAGAGGAGATTTACCAGGATGTGGCCTGGTCTGGAGGTTGACGAGAGAAGGCTGAGGGAACTGAGGCTGTTTTCATTAGAGAAGAAGGTGGAAGGAGACTTAATTGAGACATATAAGATAATCAGAGGGTTAGAGAGGGTGGACAGTGAGAGCCTTTTTCCTTAGATGGTGATGGCTGACACGAGCTTTAAGTTGAGGGGTGACAGATATAGGACAGATGTCAGAGGTAGAGTCATTACTCAGCGAGTAGTAGGGGTGTGGAACGCCCTGGCCTGCAACAGTAGGAGACTCGCCAACTTTAAGGGCATTTAAATGGTCATTGGATAGACATATGGATGAAAAGAGAATAGTGTAGGTTAGATGGGTTCACAGGTTGGTGCAACATCGAGGTCCAAAGGCCCGGGACTGTGCTGTAATGTTCTATGACAGTGCCCACTCCCTCAGCATGGACCATCCCACTGTGCCCGCTCCCTCAGAGCTGACCCTCCCACTGTGCCAGCTCCCTCACCACCGACCCTCCCACTGTGCCCACTCCCTCAGCATGGACCATCCCACTGTGTCCGCTCCCTCAGAGCTGACGTTTCCACAGTGCCCACTCCCTCAGAGCTGACCCTCCCACAGTGCCAGCTCCCTCAGAGCTGACCCTCCCACAGTGCCCACTCCCTCAGTGGTGACCCTCCGAGTGCCCACTCCCTCAGTGCTGACCCTCTGACAGTGCCCACTCCCTCAGTGCTGACGCTCCGACAATGCCCACTCCCTCAGTGGTGACCCTCCGAGTGCCCACTCCCTCAGTGCTGACCCTCTGACAGTGCCCACTCCCTCAGTGCTGACGCTCCGACAATGCCCACTCCCTCAGTGCTGACCCTCTGACAGTGCCCACTCCCTCAGCACTGACCCTCCGACAGTGCCCACTCCCTCAGCACTGATCCTCTAACAGTGCCTACTCCCTCAGCACTGACCCTCCGACAATGTCCATTCCCTCAGCACTGACCCTCCGACAGTGCCCACTCCCTCAGCACTGACCCTCCAACAGCACCCACTCCCTCAGCACTGACCCTCCGACAGTGCCCACTCCCTCAGCACTGACCCTCTGACAGTGCCCTCTCCCTCAGCACTGACCCTCCGACAATGCCCACTCCCTGAGCACTGATCCTCCGACAACGCCCACTCCGTCAGCACTGACCCTCCGACAGTGCCCACTCCCTCAGCACTGACCCTCCGACAATGCCCACTCCCTCAGCACTGACCCTCTGACAGTGCAGCAATTGAATGCTGGTGCAGACCCGATGGTGGCTCCTCACTATTTTCACCAGAGGTAATTATAGACAGGCAATAAATACTGGGCCCAGCCCACAACCCCCAAATCTCCCTAGTGGATATTTCAAAACATTAATGGAGGCATTGGAGGGAGGAAGTGATGAAATGAATGAATTTGACCCAGATTAAATAGTATGTGACTGGTACAGATTTAGAAATGTAGACATTGAAAATAGGAACAGACCATTCAGTCCATCGAATGTGTTCCACCATGCACGGTTGATCTTCTATCTGTACACCATACTCCCAATTTCTCCTCATATCCCTTTCGTCTTAAGGAATCTATCAATTTGTTCCTGGAAATGTACTTCCCAAGCTCAGCTCAGACTGCTGTGTGTAGCAGAGAGTTCTCCGCTCTCTGGCTAGAGTCATTGCCATCCCCCTCCCCATCTCAGTCCCACCCTGTCACCTTCAGACTGTGTCTCTCCCCCTTTCCCCCGGCTGCTAGACTCCCTCAAGCAGGGAAAAGCATCCTCGTTCTGACCAGCTCCGTTAGAATTTTATGCCTTTCAGTCAGATCCTACCCCTCGCCCATTCTTCGAAACTCCTCTGAATTCGGTTGTGCCAATCTCTCCCTGTAAGACGAACCTCCCCACCCATCGCTGTGTGGTCACGTGTAGGCCCAGACCAGGTAAGGGCAGTAGATTTCCTGCCCCCCCCCCAGTTAGTGACCTCTGATGGGGCTCTTACCACAGTTGATGTTACAATTCCTGGTATCGTTGAGATTAATTCCCCGTTTAATCAATTTGATTAGATCGAAACTCCTCACATTTACAACAGTCGTCGAACTTTAAGTGGTCATTGGATAGGCATAGGATCTGGACCAGATGGGCCAATGGGCTGAGACGTGGCAGATGGTGTTTAATTCAGATAAATGCGAGATGCTGCATTTTGGGAAAGCAAATCTTAGCAGGACTTATACACTTAATGGTAAGGTCCTGGGGAGTGTTGCTGAACAAAGAGACCTCGGAGTGCAGGTTCATAGCTCCTTGAAAGTGGAGTCGCAGGTAGATAGGATAGTGAAGAAGG
>NC_057748.1:27478571-27483110 GCF_004010195.1 Chiloscyllium plagiosum
GTTGCAACATTTAAGAGGCATTTGGATGGGTATATGAATAGGAAGGGTTTGGAGGGATATGGGCTGGGTGCTGGCAGGTGGGACTAGATTGGGTTGGGATATCTGGTCGGCATAGACGGGTTGGGCCGAAGGGTCTGTTTCCGTGCTGTACATCTCTATGACTCTTATGACTCTATATGGACGAGAATGGAACAATATAGATTAGATGGGCTTCACATTGGTTTCACAGGGCGGCGCAACATAGAGGGCCGAAGGGCCTGTACTGCACTGGAATGTTCTATGTTCTATGCTGTGGCAGAAATTGAACTCAAATGCTTCTGCAAAACTAGACCAGGCCTCTGGGACTCTAGTCCAGTAAAATATTCTTCCCCCCCACCTTCAGCTCCCGGTGAATATTGTCATAGCCGACCCCGTCACTCTTCATCCGTCAATCCTACCATCCCAGGAAACAGTCCGGTAAACCTTCGCTGCACTCCCTCTGTCACCAAAACAGCCTTTTCCTCAGGTACGGATACCAAAACTGCACGTGGTACTCCAGATGTGGTCGCACCAAGGCCCTGTACAGCAAGACATCCCTGCTCCTGTACTTGAATCCTCTCACTACAAAGGCCAACGCGCCATTGCTTAGTTCTGAGGCTTTATGACGCTCTGGTAGGCCCACCATTTGGAGTGTGGTGCGCAGTTTTGGGCCCCATATCTCGGGAAGGATGTACTGGCCCCCTGGAGCGGGTTCATTGGAGGATCACAACAACGGTCCCAGGAATGAAAGGTTTAACGCACGGGGAACGTTTGAGGAACTCTGGGTCTATACTCGATGGAGGTTAGAAGGATGAGGTGGGATCTAATTGAAACTTACAGAATACTGGACAGAGTGGATGTTGGGAAGATGTTTCCATTGGTAGGAGAGACTAGGACCCAAGGGCACAGCCTTAGAGTAAAGCTAAGACCCTTTAGAACAGAGATAAGGAGAAACGTCTTCAGCCAGAGAGTGGGGAATCTATACAATTCACCGCCACAGAAGGCTGTGGAGGCCTGGTCATTGAGGATATTGAAGACGGAGATAGATAGGTTCTTGAGTATCGAGGGGATCAAGGGTTACAGGGAGAGAGTGGGAGAATGGGGCTGAGAAACTTGTCAGCCGTGATTGAATGGCGGAGGGGGCTCGATGGGCTGAATGGCCTAATTTCTGCTCCTATGTTTCACGGCCTTGCGATTCCGATGTGTTGAATGCGGTCTCGCGTGACACAGAAAGCTGAGGTGCTGGTCGACGGGAGCTCCCTGGAACACAGCAGCAGAGAGGTCTTGGGCACACAGGAGGCCGTCAGAACCTCCCAGCTCGGAGCGGGCACTTTGGCCCTCCATGGCGGCCGGAGATGGAGCCCAAAGCGGGCAGAGCGATGAGGGAGGTCCCCTGATATCTGCAGTGGAGAGGGCGGGGATCCTGTGGTGTCCCAGCGAGCAGCCCCCAAGTGCAGGAGATCGATCCCCTCTCGGGAATGTGAGCCCAACATGGCTAAGCTCTTGGGAACTTCTTCTTTTCCTAATTTGTACCTAAGTGGTGTGTGTGTGTGTCTGTGGGTGTGTGTGTGTGCCAGTCGTGCATGTTTGCAGTGTGCTTCTGTGCTTATTTATGTGTAAACGTTTGTGTGTGTATTTCTATGTGTGTGCGTGTGGTTTGTGTATGTTCTTGTATGTATAAGTGCATGTGTTTATACACTTGTGTCCCTACGTGCGTGCCAGTGTGTGTCAGTGTATGTCCACAGTTTGTGTCTATGTATGTGTGTGTCTGTGTGTGCGCATGTGTGTAGTGTGCGTGTGTGTGCGTGTCTGTCTGTGTGCGTGTATGTCTGTGTATGTCAGTGTGCGTGTGTGTGCGTGTCTGTCTGTGTGTGTGTCTGTGTGTGTGCGTCTGTGTGTATGTCAGTGTCTGTGTGTGTGTGTCGTGTGCGCGTGTGTGTCTGTCAACATTCAATACTTTTCACTGTCCTTATATTCTTGAGTACCTGCAACAATAAAGTCTAATTCTTCTGGAGTACTGGTCCAGTTCTGGTCGCCCTGTTGCAGGGGGGATATTGTTAAGCTGGAGAGGGTTCAGAAGCTTGGGAGAAAGTCAGGACTGCAGATACTGAGGGAGGGTCGGAGTCATTAAGCATGGCACTGGAAAAGCACAGCCTGTCAGGCAGCGTCCGAGGAGCAGGAGTATCGTCGTTTCAAACATAAGCTCTTCATCATTTACCAGGATGTTACCAGGGACGGAAAGTTTGAGTTATCAAGAAAAGCTGGGGACTTTTTCTTTCACTGGAGCGTAGGAGGTTGAGACGTGACCTGATAGAGGTTTATAAAATAATGAGGTGTGTGCATAGAGAGTAATGGCAGGTGTCTTTTCCCTAGGATGGGGGTATTCAAGATGAGGGGGCATATTTTTAAGGTGAGAGGAGAGAGATTTAAAAAGGACATGAGGGGCAAATATTTGACACAGAGGGTGGTTGGAATGAACTTCCTGAGGAAGTGGTGGATGTGGGTAATGTTTAAAAGATGTTTGGATAAGTACATTAACAAGAAAGGTTTGGAGGGATATAGGCCAGGAGCAGCCAGGTAGGACTAGTTACGTTTGGGATTATGTTCGGCATGGACTGGTTGGACCCAAGGGTCTGTTCCCGAGCGGTGTGACTCTTTTCAGTGTTTTGTGCATTTCCATTAGATCATCTCTCACTCGAGAGAGTCAGGCTCCATTCACCCACACTCTCTCTCTCTCTCTCCATAGGATGGTCCCAAAGTCCTGGGAACAAGTCTCATGAACCCTTGCTGCTCTCCCTTCCTGGCAATAATGTCTTTCTTGAGATAAGGAGACCAGAACTGTGTACACAGTGCTCCGGGTGTGAATGAACTAAGCTCCCAGACAATCGAGGCAAGACCTCACTATACCTGTACTCGAACCGTCTCGCAATAAAGGCTAACGTTCCATTGGTCTCCCTCATAACTTGCTGCGCTTCCAAATGGTCGAGAAAGCACAACCACGCCTCTAATTCCTAAGGAAATTTGGCAAGTCCACGAGGACTCTGAACCAATTTATACAGTTGCACCAGACAGCTTCCTGACTGAATGCATCATAGCCAGGTTTGGCAATTTCCCAAGACTTCAAGAAATCACAGGGAGTCTCGAACACAGCCCAGTCCATCACGCAAACCAACCTTCCATTCATTGACTCCGTCCTCTCTTCCCAATGCCTGTGGAAAGAAACATCATCAAGGACCCCTCCCACCCTGATTATATGCTCTTCCACCCTAGGAGCAGCATGGTGGCTCAGTGGTTAGCACCGCTGCCTCACAGCGCCAGGGATCCCAGGTTCGATCCCAATGTCGGGCGACTAGAGTTTGCACATTCTCCCCGTGTCTGTGTGGTTTTTCCAGTTTCCTCCCATGGTCCGAAAATGCACAAGTTAGGTGAACTGGCCATGCTGGAGTGTTCAGGGATGTATAGGTTAGGGGTAATGGGTCTGGGTGGGATACTCTTCGGAAGGGCATTGTGGACTTGTTGGGCCGAAGGGCCTGTTTCCACACTGTATGAATTCTAATTAATTTCCATTGGCCAAAGGTTTGTATACACGTATGAACAGATTCAAGAACAGCTTCTTCCCTGCCGCTACTAGACTTTCGAAAGGACCACTCAAATGTTAATTCCGATCTCTCTCTCTGCAATACCATATTCTGCACTCTGTCTTGCTTACCCTGATGCACTTTGTAAGGTACGATCTGACTGTGGAGCAGGCAAAATACCACTTTTCACTGTATCACGGTGTGTTTGAAAATCCCACATTCATCCCCTGAACTTCCAGATACTGGTTCTGAATCAACCCGCCAAGGGAGACCTCGGTGGGGGGGGGGGGGTTGGGAATAAGGCTTGAACCTGGGCCTCCCCGACTCAGAGGCAAGGACACTAACGCTTGCGCCGCAAGAGTTCTGATTTCCCACCTCCGAAATCGGTGATCTATACGCGGGGCCCAAAAACATGGATCCTTCATCAGCCGTCCTTGTGGGAGCCCACACGAGTCACAGGCAGCAACGTGAGAATGACCCACACATTGCTATTCCCCGCTCCGTTAACCGGTCGCTCATCCACGTCAGTCCGTTACGGCCGATCCCAGGAGAAAGTGAGGACTGCAGATGCTGGAGGTCAGAGTCAAGGAGTGTGGTGCTGGAAAAGCACAAACCTGTCAGGCAGCATCCCGAGCAGCAGGAGATTTGACATGTTTCTGGCAGGATGCGCTGGCAATGGAGATTCCTCAGGATCTAAGGAAGGGTGTGCTGGCAATGAAGGATAATCCCGGGAATGAGGGACTTGTCGTTTGAAGGAATGGTCGAGGGCCCTGCTACCGGACCAGAAACATCTGGTCAACCTAAAAACCATAAAAAAATGGGATTCACCCCCTGAATCCTGCCCTGCCATTTATCGAATCGTGGCTGATCTGAGATTCCTCATGTCCACTCTCCTGCCCTTTCCCCTCGACTTATCGGGAATCTATCTGAGCTTTAAATCTGT
>NC_057748.1:27483610-27492687 GCF_004010195.1 Chiloscyllium plagiosum
TGGAAGTTGTGTGCTTGGGTTGTGAGTTGAATGGTGGGGTGGAGAGCTGTACCACAGGGAGAGGCCATTTGGTCCAAGATCCTCCCAACCCTGCTCCCCCTTAATCTCAACACCCGCGCCCCCAACACCTGACACCACCACTAGCTCCTCCCCACCCTCCCCCATACCGCCATTCTATCTTTCTATTGCTTTCTGCCTCACTTCACTTCCGCACCTTGCCCACATCTTAGCTATTCCCCTTGACTATCACAAGGACTTGACAGCAAGGGCAAAAATAAAAATTGCTGGAGAAACTCAGATCTGGCAGCACCTGTGGAGAGAAAGCACAGTTAATATTTTGGATCCAGTTACCCTTCTTCAGAAAGTTACTCGACCCAAAACATTAACTGTGAATTCTCTCTCTGCAGATGCAGCCAGGCATGCTGAGTTTTCCCAGCAATTTCTGGTTTTGTTTTTGATTTGCAACATCCTCTATAATTGGAGTTAGTAGCCCATTGTGGTTCACTGTAAGTGATGGTCCACGGCTTTGGCCGTGTGCTTCTTGAAAGGAATTATATGCAATTCCAAACTGCTGCCTCTCACACATGGCCAAGTCTATTTAAAATGATTATCTCTCCATTCTGGGTGGCACTAAAATAGTTGCCCTTCCTGCTATGAGTGTTCTCAATATAGTTGTCTCTCCATTTGTTGTGTGTGGTTAAAATGGCTGTCTGTCCCATTGCCAGATGTAATTAAAATAGGTACCTGTTCTTTCACCAGGCGTGGTGTTTCCATACCAAGTAAACAAGGGCCGCTACCAGTTCACCTATTACCAGGCCGTGCAGGCATGCAAGGAGCAGGATGCTAAGCTTGCTACATTCCAGCAGCTCTTCGAAGGTAAGGAATGCAGGAGAGCAGTGCCTAATGTGCCAGTCACATTGTGGTGAGGAAAGCAGGAGAGCACAAAGTAATTGTGTGAGAAAGAAAACTGACCAGAGAGTACTTTCCAATTTTCGGGGGCTAGTTTATAGCTTTCTGGCGCTCTTTGTAAACCTTCACTCACAGTCAGTTAAAGCAGTTGACATGAGGATTTTGGGATATCATTCTAGCTTTGTTCTTTGTGAATTTCTGCCAAATTTGGATTCCACCTACAACTCCCAATTTACATTGTCACACCCCTTCTCCCCTCACCACCTCTGCTACTATCATTGAGTGCTCTCTAAATAGCCCTATTGCTGGGAAAGGTTAAAAAGGCGGCCACTTCTGTTGCCATGCCCCATTTTCCATACCAACTGATCCAGGACCCCAGTAGTTCTCCTCAGAAATTCATCGCCAGTATTAGAGTTATGGATTTATTTCTCACAAGGGTTTGATGGAAAGGGGTTGAGGTTCCTTTGTGGAGAAATTTGCAAACACCGTAGACCATCAGGAAGTGATCGGCACACAGTGTCCTTGAGACCCTGCAGGAAAAAGAGTGGGTGGATCCTGTTGGGTTGTTCCCTGAGCAGACTGTCAAAGTCATTTGGCAGAATGTCTCATTGCGAAATCTTTCCAACAAGTACCAAGACATTGCTTGGGTGGTGGTGAGAAGAGCACTACCTATGAGATCTTTCATGTACCGCCCGGTCAGCCTGGGCCCCTGCATGCTGCCCTCAAAGTGGTCATGGAGCTTGAGACTATCACACATCTCCTTCTGGAATGTGCCTTTGAAATGAAGTCTGGAGAAAGGGCAGTGCTTTTTGTCCAGGTTCATTCTGAGTAACTCCATGAGGCAGGACTCTGTGCTGTGTAGTCTGTTTCCCAGGACACATACTGAGACAAACATCAATTGCATCTGGAAGACCATTAACCTAGTGAAAGGCACCCTTTGGTCTATCCAAAACTTGTTGGTGTTCCTAAAACGTGTTGCTCTTCCAGACCAAGGAGTTGACGCTGACCGAGTATTGCAGACTGGCACACTCCAAGGTCCAAGACTATGTGCTGAGGGATGTACTAAAGCTTGGGGCAGATGCTCCTAAGGGGCAGTGGAAAAAGACCACCATCTGAGGTCTTCTCGCTGAAGTGGGAGTCTCTCCAGTCCATTATCGGACCCTCCTAGTGCCTCAAATGCATGTATGCTTTGTATATGTAAGAGCTGTCTCTGGTTTGTTTAGATAGTCAAACTCCAATGTTTGTTTCCTTGATATGCTACTGTACAGAACTGAATTGCTTTGGGACTATGCATATTTAGAAAAATATTTTTATGAATAAAGGATAGTTTTGAAGTAAAAACAGAAAGGGGGTGGGGTGGTGCTGAAGGAATTGGCGATGGTGCAGCTGAAAAACTACAATAGGATAGCAGCTGGATAGGGCGTAGTTGCTGCCCCTTGACCTCCAATCAGAGGCCCCATCCTTCCAGCTTTTGCGTGCTGTTTATCCTATCATAGGCTTGGTCTCAGAAGGAGCAGAAAAGGCATTGGAGGAGCAGGGAGGGGGAGAGATGGAACATGCAGTTGGAGGACCAGAGAGGGTGGGAGAGGCAGCGCATGTGATTGGAGGAGTAGGGAGGCCAGGTGGTGTGGAGTGCGATTGGAGGAACAGGAAGGACAGAAGAGATGGTTGGGAAGGGGATTGTTGGGAGATAGGGTTTTTGGGTAGCGGGTGTGTGTTGACAGGAGATTTTTTTCAGGTGGAGTTTGTAGATGGGAGGAAGGTTTTGGGAAGGGAGTGGTTGGCAAATCAGTGAATCTGGCTGAGCTGACAACTCCGACTTTGGGCCCTTGGACAGAGTGGCAGAAGGGTCTGGACTGGTGTAATGCTGGATGGCTGGAAGATGGGACAGTTCACTATCCGGTCGCTGTCCCTCGGGAGCCCTGTGGGGGCAAGAACCTGCCACCGGGAATCAGGAGTTATGGAGCCCGGGACAAGCAGCGTGACCGCTTCGATGCCTTCTGTTTCACCTCCACCATCAAAGGTAATCCCTCCAAACATCCACAGAGTAACCTTGAGGGAACACATCCTCCCAACTGTATTCCTACAGTGTTGAAGAGTGTACTGCGGGAAAAGCACAGCCGGTCAGGGAGCATCTGACGAGCAGGAGAATCGACATTTCGAGCATAAACTCTTCAGGAAATGTCAATTCTCCTTCTCCCAGATGTTGTCTGACCTGTTGTGTGTTTCTAACACCACAGTCCTGTCTTTCTCCCTGTATTCAGTGCCTGCCCTGCCTTGGGATGCAACAAAGCACTTGGTAGCCCAGCACTCACTCAGTGCTGACTCTGCCAGTGCCACTTCCTCAGCGCTGGCCTCTGCCAGTGCCCACTTCCTCAGCACTAATCCTCCAACAGGTTGGTGCTCCTGCAGCACTGAATCTCCAACAGGGCTGTTCTCCCTCAGCTCTAACCCTCTGCCAGTGTCTGATTCCTCAGTGCTGAAACCCTGACAGGGCAGCGTTCCTTTAGTGCTGATCCTCTGACAGTGCCCACTCCCTTAACACTGACCCTCCGACAGTATTGCTGATAACAGGCAGATACCACCATCTGCTGGATGAGTAGAGCAGTACATACACTGTCCTTGAACCTAATAATTGTCACGTGATACATTTATTTAGACATGCTTTGTGAGATTCTTGGGACTATAAATGAAATTCTGTATCTCACCCCATGCTGTCACTATCCTGGGAGTATTTGAAGGGGGTGGGTGAACAAAGGGAGCTTTACATTGTACCTAATCCTGTGTTGTCCATGACCTGGTAGTGCTTGATGGGAGGGGACAGTGTAGAGGGAGCTTTACTCTGTATCTAACCCCCATTTCTTCTCCAACCAGGCTCGGTGTATTTCCGGAAAGAGTCTGCCATGTTTGACTACGTTGGGGGCACTAGTGCGTGTCGCCGTGATGGGGCCGCCGTGGCCAAGGTCGGTCAAGTGTACTCAGCCTGGAGGTTCTCTGGGCTGAACCATTGTGAGCCAGGCTGGCTGGCAGATGGCAGTGTGCGTTACCCCATTGTCTCTCCCCGGTCCCGGTGTGGGGGACCCCAGCCTGGTGTGCGCAGCCTCGGCTTCCCCAGACTCTCCCACCGTGCATATGGGGTCTACTGCTACAAACCACGATGAGCTCTCCCTTCCCCATCCCCAAAATCACCCCACCCCACTGCCACCTTCACCACACATCCTCTCAACCATCCCCCCACATTCCTTCCCTCACTGTTCAACAGGCTTGAGAGAGGCTGACAAGTTTCCGCCTATTGCTGTGTAACAAGCTCAAGGATGGAGCTGGATGGTCTCCAGTTCCTGCATAACAGGCTCGAGGAGCGGGCTGAATGGCCTCCTCCAGTTCCTGTGCAACAAGGCTCGAGGAGGGAGTTGAATGGCCTCCTGTTCCTCTGTAACAGGCTCGAGGAGGGGACTGAATGGCCTCCTGTTCCTTTGTCACAGACCCGAGGGTGGGGCTGAATGGCCTTCTCCTGTTCTTAGTTTCAGTGTGTCTCTGTACCAGACCCCTTCATCCAGACGGGGGAATGGATATAAACAACAGTCATTGATAAGTTCATTTTAGGGAACTCAGGAGAAATGTCATCATGCAGAGAACAGGGGGAACGTGAAACTACACTTCAATGGATTGAATCAACTGACGCTTTGAAAAAGAGGAAGACGAGCAGATGTGGGAATGATGACGGCTGGGGGAAAGTTGAAGATGATGTTGAGTGGCTGAGAGGAGATAGGTGGAATTGAAGGACATCTGCGTGCAGCACTGACAAGACATGCCAAACGGCCTTTCCTGCACTTGGATACAACTTCTTTGCTCTGTACTAATGTAACTGCTGTTGCCTCCTACTGGCCTAATGTGTAATGGTGACCATCCAGAGCTAAGCTACTAGAGTCTGTTGTTTCTAATATTTATTAGTGGGGACATAATTGGAACAGCAACTTCTAAATAGGTTATAAAGCACTACCTGCTAGCATTAGCCATGTCTTCACTGATGATCATTTAATAGCCACTTAGAGACACTAATCATCTGTATCGTAAACCCTCCGTGGTTGGACTTTGGAAGTGATTTGTGTTCTCCCTTGCTGCTAATACATATTTTTGCAAGATGCTGTGGAATTAAAATGGAATTGTGAATTTGTAAATTTTTCATTCCATGGTTTCATTTTTTTGTACTGAATTCCTTGATGTTGCCAGTTCTTATCCACAGTTTGTGGAGGATACACCATGCATTGGGTCCATTCACCTAAGCGTCAGCTCTCATCATGTCTGAGTGACCGTTCTTCCTGGGAGAATGGGGGTCGATCAACAGCACAGACTAAGATAACCTTTCACCAACCAATATGGGCCGAGACCAGGAACAATCCCCATGCTGGAACTAAATAGGATTGTGTACAATAGGAGTGAATGGGAAGGGGTTTGGGTCCATTGGGATTGTGTACAATGGGAGTTGGAAGAGGTGTTGTAATATTTTGAAAAGGTAATTCTTGGAAAGATATTTGAGATACTTAAAGGCTGTGCTTCATTTCACTGACCCAATTTAAAAATAACAACTAGAGAAAAGGCACATTTCAAATTTATTATAGTTTGAGGTGTAAAAGGATACAAATGAATTCAGCAGCAGCAAAACCCCGCGTGTTCTCTTGTAAGGCTGTCTGATTTGTACAGTTAGAATTGAGAACAATAGAAGTCACCTGAAGGGTAGTGAGACCAACAATGGACATGGTCTGGTGCAAAAAGATATACAATGGACAATCCAGTGGAGGGTTGAGTAACTTCCCACAATATAAGCATTGAACAGGGTGCACAGTCCCCTATCAGACACTCCCAGGACAAGGACTGCAAGGGGTTAGATGCAAGAGTAAAGCTCTATCTACACTGCTCTTCCCCCATCAAACACTTCCAGGACAGGGACAGCAAGGGATTAGAGTAAAGCTGCTTCTGCACTGACACCGTTAAACACTCCAAGGACAGAAACAGCCCAGTGTTAGATAGAGTGTGGGAGAGAGCCCGAAGCCAGGGGCAAGCTTTAACACAACTTATGGCAGCAGCTCAGAGAGAGGATTTCTATTAGTGCTTAGAAAGGTGTTTCTTATCCCTCTGTTAGTTCACACACAGGACGTGCTAGGAGGTCAGTGGTTTGACTTTACACAGAATTATTCTTTCAAAGTTAAAAGTCCAGCTGTTTCAGAATGTAGGGTGAGGTTTAGCAGTTCCAGTTGTATTTGCTTGGACAGACGTGATGACCTGGAACTATCCTCTCATCTGGAATGAGTAGGATACCCGAGAGATTCCCAAAGCTCCTTATTCCAACAACATAGCTGCCAAGGAATTGGTGTCATCTTCCTGGCTACTGGGCACCACGGTGTAATTGGAAACTGTGCAAGAAATAGGGAAAAGAACAAGGAAACATTCATTGAGGGCACCTTAAAAGACTGGGCAACTTTCCACTTATGGTAAATCCTGGGATTGGATATAGACTAAAGCTTTACCTACATTATCCACATAAAACACTCCTCAGATAAAACAGGTTAAAAATCACACAACACCAGATTTAAAATCAGGTAGCTGATGAAGGAGCAGTCCTCCGAAAGCTAGTCCTTCCAAATAAACCTGTTGGACTATTACCTGGTGTTGTGATCTTTTTTTAAACTTTGTCCACCCCAGTCCAACATCGGGTGTGAAGTTCTCTGTACACTGTTACCATTATTAAACACTCCCAAGACGGGGCAGCATGGGATTAGATACAGAGTAAAGACCTGACTATGCTTTTAAATTGAAAGTAGAGCTACCACTGCTCTTTTAACCTTAGATTAAAATTGCCTCTACACTGACCCCATCAAATGCTCCCCTGACAGGGACAGCACAGGGTTAGATACAGAGTAAAGCTCCCTCTACACTGTCCCCCCATCAAACACTCAGGACAGGGGGCAGCATAGGGTTAGATACAGTAAAACTCCTTCTACCCTATCCCCCTCCATCACACACTCCCAGGACAGGGACAGCATGGGGTTAGATACAGGGTAAAGCTGCCTCAACACAGTCATTTTAAACAGCATCCAGCAATATCACATTCCACCCCCTGCCCCTTTCCTCACCACCCCAGCCAGGCTGAAGCTACTGCAACTCACCATGTGTGCAGACAATCCGTGGCTGCTCCCAGCTGCCATCTGCCTGGCATCTGATGATGGGTACATGGCTTTGGGAGAAGCCTGCTTTGCACTGGTACCGTACGACCGAGTCGGTTTCATATCTGACTTTGAGCTTGCCAAGTAACTGAGCCTTTGGCACTGCAGGGGGTGGCCCACACGATCCTATCCACACAACCACCACAGGAAGGGAGACAGAGCACAGAAAAACAAGCTAAACATCCCTTGGAGAGAGAGAGGGCGGGGAGGGCGTGTGGCAGGGAGAGGTTGCTTGGCTTTCCTGCAATAGGATCGTTGGGGAACAAGGGGTTTTAGCTCGTGAACAGAATTCGGAGCAGCACTATGTCTCAATGGGTAGCACTGCACCTCACGGCGTCAAGGTCCCAGGTTTGATTCCATCCTTGGGCAACTGTCTGTGTGCAGTTTGAACGTTCCCCTTGTGTATATCTGGGTTTCCTGTCGGTGCTGTGGTTTCCTCCCACAGTCCAAAGATGTGCCGGTTATGGTGGAGTGGCTATGGGAAATTGTCCTATAGTGCCCAGGGATGTGCAGTTCAGGGTGATTTGGCCATGGAATATTGTCCCATAGTGTCCAGGGATGTGCAGTTCAGGGTGAATTGGCCATTGGTAATTGTCCCATAGTGTCCAGGGATGTGCAGTTCAGGGTGGATTGGCCATGGAATATTGTCCCATAGTGTCCAGGGATGTGCAATTCAGGGTGGATTGGCCATTGGTAATTGTCCCGTACTGTCCAGGGATGTGCAGGTTAGAGTGGATTGGCCATGGGAAATTGTCCCATAGTCTCCAGGGATGTGCAGGTTAGGGTGGATTGGCCACGGGAAATGCTTGGTTACAGGGATCGGAGAATTGGGTGGGTTTGGGTGGGATGCTCTTTGAAGGGTCGGTGTGGACCCGATGGGTCAAATGGCCTATTTGCACATTGTAGGGATTCTGTGAAGTTGGGATGATTTCCCTCAGAATAGAGAAAGAGGGGGGAATTGAACTGAGGCGTTCCAAATCGCGAAGGGGATTTCGATCGAAGCGGAATGAGGGAGAGCCTGTTGCTGCTGGCAGGACGATCAGTCACCAGAGGGCGTACATGGCTTGAAGAGATTTGGAAAAATGAACCAGAGAGAGGAGGACGTGAGGAGAATTTGTGCTTTTTTGGACAAGTGCTGCCTGAAAGGGAGTAAGTTCAACAGAAACTTGGAAAAGTTGGGGGAGGGGACACTCGAACAGGAGAGATTTGCAGGTGCTGTGGTGGTGCTGGACAGGAGGGGTATGGTCAGCGAGAAGGGAAGGGCTGAGTCAGGCGGGCTTGCCGAGTACAGGATGGGAGGCGGAGCAGCATACTTACTGGCGCCTTTCTTGCAGGTGAATGCGAGGAAGTAATTACATGGCGCATCGCTCCATTGGCCTCCCTTGTGCCAGACCATCACCACGCAGTTTTCACCAGACACAAAGAAACTGTCTGGTTGGCCACTGTACCAATTCTCATAAAGCTGGGGGTCGCAGGCCGGAGGAGATGTGGGGAGAGAAACCCACAACATGACAAAAAGGAAAAGGAGAAATTGTTACAGACAGTGTCAGTGAGGATCACACCAGCATGAGGAGGCCTTCCACCGCCTCTCCAACGCCTCTCCAACTTGTTACACAGGAACTGGAGGAGGCCATTCTGCCCCTCTCAAAATGGTTATACGTGAACAGGAGGTGATTCTGTCCCTCACTAACCTGAGTACCCCACTTTTCTCCTAATCCAATTGGGAGTGAGTTTCCTATTCTCTCCCACTCCCAGTGGGAGCGAGTCCCCCATTATCCCCCCATTCCCCACGGGAAGGTGATTCTGTCCCTCACTAACCTGAGTACCCCACTTTTCTCCTAATCCAATTGGGAGTGAGTTTCCTATTCTCTCCCACTCCCAGTGGGAGCGAGTCCCCCATTATCCCCCCATTCCCCACGGGAACGAGTCCTCCCTTCTCCCCCCACT
>NC_057748.1:27494208-27509451 GCF_004010195.1 Chiloscyllium plagiosum
AGGTCCCCTATTTCCCTTCCCCACTCCCCGTGGGAGCGAGTCCCCCATTCTCCCCCCCCCACCCCCCCACCCCACTCCCCGTGAGAGCAAGTCCCCCATTCTCCCCCACATCCTCCAGAGGCCAGTTCGTGCCTGCATTGTTCCCAGGATCTTCCTTGACCATTCACTCTGTTCCATCCAGTCTCAACAAAAGCTCCCCAACCTCCGGGTATTCATATTGGCCCTAGGCTGCACCCTCACCCCACTCCACTCACAAGGGGAGGATTTGATTGAAACCATCCCTTCACCTCCTTCAGCGACATACCAACTGATTTCCGTCCGACCACTGGAAGTCATTCTCAATGGTCTTGTCGTTCAGCCCGATCCACTGGTATTCCCGGAAGTGATCTGGGAAATTGGGGAGAAAAGAGGGGTTCAGTGTTATCTCCAGGAACTCACTCCCCTCGCCTGCCTGCCCCACGCTACCCACCAAACTAAGGGCAGAGGGGAACATCCGCATGTCCTAAAGTGTCGACAAAGCCCCTCAGCCCCCTGGTGCCCTTTGCAGTCATGCTAGCCCACTAGCTAGACATGGCAATAAAACTCCCCAAATTCAGTCCCAGCATTGTTGGATTGTCCCTGTTGGAAAGGTAGGCCCATGGTCCCACTACAGGTTAGGGACAAGTGGAAACCTTTGCTGCTTTTAAGCGCATAGCTGGACAAATATGATGAACTAAGGAGTAGAGGGATATGAGGACAGAGAGGGAGGTGGATGAGGAGGGAGTGGGAAGAGCTCATTTGGAGTTAACAGGACCGTAGACACCCAGCGTGAGACAAGTCCTCTGATATTCCTGTCCCTATGACCCAGTCTACTGCAGGCACCAAACCATCTCCATTTGAATAGAAGTCTCATAAACATGGGCTCATGGTCAAGTCTCAGTGACGACCACTCTCTCTCTCTCTCTCTCTCTCTCTCTCTTACCTCCCCCCCACCCCAGCCTCTGTCTCTGTCACCCGTCACTGAGTTGGTGAGACTGAATCACACTCTCAAACCTCAACCCAGTAGTTCTTGCATCAGTGCTGATGGAACAAGGCACTGTAGGAAGGTCAGTGCTGAGGGAGTGCTGCACTATAGGAGGGCATTGAGAGAGTGCTGCACTGTTAGAGGGTCAGCACTGAGGGATAGGGCACTGTTGGACAGTCGGTGCTGAGGGAGCACCACACTAAGAGGGTGAGCACTGAGGGAATGCCGCATGATCTAAGGTGGGCACTGAAGGAGCGCTGCACTGTCAGAGTGTCGGCACTGAGGGAGTGCCGCACTGTTAAGAGTCTCAGCACTGAGGGATAGGGCACTGTCGGACAGTCAGTGCTGAGGGAGCACCACACCTCGAGGATGAGCACTGAGGGAATGCTGCACTATCTAAGGTGGGCACTGAGGGAGCACTGCACTGTTGGAGGCTCAGCACTGAGAGAGCCACACTGTTGGAGTGGGCGCTGTGGGAGGGGCAGTGTTGAGGCAGTGCTGCACTGTTGGAGGGTCAGAATTGAGGGAGTGGGCGTTGTGGGAGGGTCAGTGCTGAAGGAGTACCACAGGGTTCGAGGGTCAGAACTGAGGGAGTGGGCGCTGTGGGAGGGTCAGTACTGAGGCAGTGCCGCACTGTTGGAGGGTCAGAACTGAGGGAGTGGGCGCTGTGGGGAGGGTCAGTGCTGAGCGAGTGGGTGCTGTGGGAGGGTCAGTGCTGAGGCAGCGCTCGACTGTTAGAGGGTCAGCACTGAGGGGTTGGGCGCTGCGGTAGGGTCAGTGCTGAGGCAGTGCTGCACCGTTGGAGGGTCAGCACTGAGGGAGGAGGCGCTGTCGGAGAGTTATTGCTGAGGGAGCAGGCACTGTTGGAGGGTCGATTGCTGAGGGATCAGGCACTGTGGGAGGGTCAGTGCTGAGGGAGTGCCGCACTGTCGGAGGGTCAGTGCTGAGGGAGTGGGCACTGTCAGAGGGTCAGTGCTGAGGGAGCAGGCACTGTCGGTGGGTCAGTGCTGAGGGAGTGGGCACTATTAGTGGGTCAGTGCTGAGGGAGCGGGCAATGTCAGAGGGTCAGTGCTGAGGGAGTGGGCACTGTCAGAGGGTCAGTGCTGAGGGATCAGGCACTGTCAGAGGATCAGTGCTGAAGGAGTGGGCACTGTCGGAGGGTCAGTACTGAGGGAGAGGTGCTGTTGGAGAGTCATTGCTGAGAGAGCAGGCACTGTTGGAGGGTCAGTACTGAGGGAGAGGTGCTGTTGGAGAGTCATTGCTGAGAGAGCAGGCACTGTTGGAGGGTCAGTGCTGAAGGAAAAGGTGCTGTTGGAGAGTCATTGCTGAGAGAGCAGGCACTGTTGGAGGGTCAGCGCTGAGGGAGGACGTGCTGTTGGAGAGTCATTGCTGAGAGAGCAGGCACTGTTGGAAGGTCAGTGCTGAAGGAATCCCAAGCTGTAGACACGCTGCCTTCTCAGATGTGATATTTAGCTCAGATGTAAAAAAATCTCACTGACAAAATTGCGAGGAACTGGGTGAGGGGTGTGCTAGGGTCAGGGGTGCATGGAATGTGCCAGGGGCACATCCTAAAGTCACCAACATCAAAAGAAAGATCAGATTGCATGTGACAGTAGCACTTGATGTTTGTGGAATCTTGCTGTGCACAAAGTAGTGACCTCATTTGTCTGTGACTTTGATTGCACAATCCTTTGCTGGCGATAGGAAATGTTGGAACATTCAAGGTTGAGAAAGGTGCTAATGAAATGCAAGTCCCTGTACACGGCCATTGGGGTTCTGCGTGAATTTGGCGATATGTCATTTGTACCCAAAGCTTACCATTAATGAATCTCTGTTCCTCGGGGGTCATGATACTGGTGAGGTGCCCCCCCTCACTCCGACATTGTTCCTCCGCTGTCTCCCACGTCCGGCGCACCCTGTGGTGCTTGTAGCAATTTCCCAGGAATTTCAGCCAGCCGGGTTCACAAGCCACCTCATCTAACTCAGGATACAAACAGCGCAGCGTCAATTCCAACACAGACCACTGTCCAGTCAGGCATCACTCCATCAACACACACACAGCAAGAGCTCTCTCTGCACTGACCTTCCAACAGTGCCCGCTCCCTCAGCACTGACCCTCTTGACAGTGGCCGCTCCCTCAGCATTGACCCTCCAACAGTGCCTGCTCCCTCAGCATTGACTGACAGTACAGTGCTCACTCACCACTGACCCTCCGACAGTGCCCACTCCCTCAGCATTGACCGTCCGACAGTGTTCGCTCCTTTAGCACTCCCTCAGCACTGACCCCCCCTGACAATGCCCGCTCCCTCAGCACTGACCCCCGATCGTGCATAATTCTGTCAGCACTGACATTCCAATGGCCACTCTCTCAGCACTGACCCGCTGACAGTGCTTGCTCCCTCAGCACTGACCCTCTGACAGTGCCCGTTCCCTCAGCACTGACCCTCTGACAGTGCCCGTTCCCTCAGCACTGACCCTCCAACATGGCCATTCCCTCAGCACTGACCCTCCGACAGTGCCAGCTCCCTCAGCACTGAGCCCCGATAGTACATAATTCTGTTGGCACTGACATTCCAACATGGCCACTCTCTCAGCACTGAACCTCTGACGGTGCCCATTCCTTCAGCATTGACCCCCCTGACAGTGTCTGTTCCCTCAGCACTGACCCCCGATCGTGCATAATTCTGTCAGCACTGACCCTCCAACAGTGCCCACTCCCTCAGTACTGACCCTCCGACAATGCCCACTCCCTCAGCATTGACCCTCCAACAGTGCCTGCTCCCTCAGCATTGACCGACAGTACAGTGCTCACTCACCACTGACCCTCCGACAGTGCCCACTCCCTCAGCACTGAGCCCCGATAGTACATAATTCTGTCGGCACTGACATTCCAACATGGCCACTCTCTCAGCACTGACCCTCTCACAGTGCCCGCTCCCTCAGCACCGTCCCTCTGACAGTGCCCACTCTCTCACCACTGACCCCCGATAGTGCAGAATTCTGTCAGCACTGACATTGCAACATAGTCACTCTCTCAGCACTGACCCTCTGACAGTGCCCGCTTCCTCATCACTGACCCTCTGACAGTGCCCGCTCCCTCAGCACTAACCTGCTGGCAGTGTCCGTTCCCTCAGCACTGACCCTCTGGCAGTGTCCGTTCCCTCAGCACTGACCCTCTGACAGTGCCCGCTTCCTCATCACTGACCCTCTGACAGTGCCAGCTAACCCTCTGGCAGTGTCCGTTCCCTCAGCACTGACCCTCTGGCAGTGTCCGTTCCCTCAGCACTGACCCTGTGACAGTGCCCGCTTCCTCATCACTGACCCTCTGACAGTGCCAGCTCCCTCAGCACTAACCCTCTGGCAGTGTCCGTTCCCTCAGCACTGACCCTCTGACAGTGTCCGTTGCCTAAGTATCAGTATGCAGTATCAGTATGCCAGCTTAAATGCTGTGCTGAATTCTCTGAAATGGCTTTTGAAAACCACAACATTTGGATGGTTATCTGGGAGATATAGTTGAACTGCTGTTGCCCCACACAGGGACAAGGGCAGCTGTCTAAGACTCACCCAGGTGGCAGAGGCTGCCTGTATAGGTTGGCAAACAGAGACATTGAAAGATGTTGTCCTCCTCGACACAGGTTCCTCCATTCACACAGGGGTTTGGGTAGCAGGGATCTGAAACAATGAGAGTGGCTAGACTGAATCAGATATCAGCACAGTTTGTTTATCACACGCTGTTTCTGAGAGGCAGCACAGCGGGAGCTACAGCCAACAACTGCCTGGTTGGGGCCGTGAGTGATCAGCCATCTCTGTCCCGGGGGGCTGTCAGCTGCTCTCCCATTAGAGAGGGAACTGGCTGACCATGAGGTGAAAGTTAGGGGAAGAGACAGGCTGAGAATGTGAGGCCTTCAGTGTATTCTCAGCAGAAACGGTGATTGGACCGCAGTCAGTGCAGAGAACAACAAGGGTAAGCAAATACAGGCAGAGAGCAGTTCATACCTGCGTATCATTGTGAGGGTTAAACACAGAGTGAGAGGGTTCAACACAGAGTGAGAGCGTGCAACAGAGAGTGTGAGGGTTAAACACAGTGAGAGGGTTAGAGAGAGAAAGAGAGGCTTAAGCAGAGAATGTAAGTGTTACACAAATTAAACAGAGACTATCAGGGTTAAGCAGAGTATGAGGGTTAAACAGAGAGAGAGGGTTAAACACAGAGAGTGAGAGGGTTAAATAGAGTGTGAAGGTTAAACAGATAGTGAGAGGGTTAAACAGAGAGTGTGAGGGTTAAACACAGAGAGTGAGAGGGTTAAACACAGAGAGTGTGAGGGTTAAAAACAGAGTGAGAGGGTTAAACACAGAGAGTGTGAGGATTAAACAGAGAGAGTGGGAGGGTTAACAAAGAGAGTGAGAAGGTTAAACAGAGTGAGAGAGTTAAGCAGAGAGTGAGAGGGTTAAACGGAGTGGGAGGGTTAAACACAGAGTGGGAGGGTTAAACACAGAGTGAGAGGATTAAACACAGAGAGTGAGAGGGTTAAATAGAGTGTGAAGGTTAAAACAGATAGTGAAAGGGTTAAACAGAGACTGGGAGGGTTAAACACAGAGACTGGGAGGGTTAAACACAGAGAGTGAGAGGGTTAGACAGAGAGTGTGAGGGTTAAACAAGAGTGAGAGGGTTAAACAGAGAGTGGGAGGGTTAAACACTGGGAGGGTTAAACACAGTGAGTGGGTTAAACAGAGAGTGAGAGGGTTAAACACAGAGAGTGAGTGGGTTAAACAGAGTGACAGGGTTAAACAGAGAGTGCGAGGGTTAAACAGAGAGTGTGAGGGTTTAACAGTGAATGCGAGGGTTAAACACAGAGAGTGGGAGGGTTAAACAGAGAATGAGAGGGTTAAACAAGTAGAGTGAGAGGGTTAATCAGAGAGTAAGAGGGTAAAACACAGAGTGGGAAGGTTAAATACAGAGAGTGTGAGGGTTAAACACAAAGAGTGTGAGGGTTAAACACAGAGTGAGAGGGTTAAACACAGAGACTGTGAGGGTTAAACACAGAGAGTGGGAGGGTTAAACACAGAGAGTGAGCGGGTTAAACACAGAGAATGGGAGGGTTAAACTCAGAGAGTGAGAGGGTTAAACATAGAGTGTGAGGATTAAACACAGAGTGGGAGGGTTAAACACAGAGAGTGAGAGGGTTAAACACAGAGAGTGAGCGGGTTAAACATAGAGTGTGAGGATTAAACACAGAGTGGGAGGGTTAAACACAGAGAGTGGGAGGGTTAAATACAGTGTGAGAGGGTTAAACACAGAGTGTGAGGGTTAAACATAGAGAGCGGGAGGGTTAAACACAGAGAGTGAGAGGGTTAAATAGAGTGTGAGAGGGTTAAACACAGAGTAAGAGGGTAAAACACAGAGTGGGAAGGTTAAATACAGAGAGTGAGAGGGTTAAACAGAGAGAATGAGGGTTAAACACAGAGAGTGAGAGGGATAAATAGAGTGTGAGAGGGTTAAACACAGAGAGTGGGAGGGTTAAACACAGAGAGTGGGAGGGTTAAACACAGAGAGTGAGAGGGTTAAACACAGAGAATGGGAGGGTTAAACACAGAGAGTGAGAGGGTTAAATAGAGTGTGAGAGGGTTAAACATAGAGTGTGAGGATTAAACACAGTGGGAGGGTTAAACACAGAGAGTGGGAGGGTTAAATACAGTGTGAGAGGGTTAAATAGAGAGTGTGAGGGTTAAACATAGAGAGTGGGAGGGTTAAACATAGAGAGTGGGAGGGTTAAACACAGAGAGTGAGAGGGTTAAACATAAAGAGTGGGAGGGTTAAACCCAGAGAGGGAGAGGGTTAAACACAGAGAGTGAGAGGGTTAAATAGAGTGTGAGACGGTTTAACACAGAGAGTGTGAGGATTAAACACAGAGTGTGAGGGTTAAACACAGAGAGTGAGAGGGTTAAACACAGTGAGTGAGAGGGTTAAATAGAGTGTGAGAGGGTTAAACACAGAGAGTGGTAGGGTTAAACACAGAGTGAGAGGGTTAAATAGAGTGTGAGAGAGTTAAACACAGAATGTGAGGGTTAAACAGAGAGTGACAGAGTTAAACACAGAGTTTGAGGGTTAAACACAGAGCGAGAGGGTTAAACACAATGTGAGGGTTAAGCACAGAGAGTGTGAGGGTTAAGTACAGAGTGAGAGGGTTAAATAGAGAGTGTGAGGGTTAAACACAGAGAGTGGGAGCATTAAACACAGAGTGTGAGGGTTAAACACAGAGTGAGAGGGTTAAACAGAGAGTGGGAGGGTTAAACACAGAGAGTGAGAGGGTTAAATACAGAGAGTTGGAAGGTTAAATACAGAGAATGGGAGGGTTAAACACAGAGTGAGAAGGTTAAATAAAGTGTGAGTGGGTTAAACACAGAGAGTGAGAGGGTTAAACATAAAGAGTGGTAGGGTTAAACACAGAGAATGAGAGGGTTAAATAGAGTGTGAGAAGGTTAAACACAGAGTGTGAGGGTTAAACACAGTAGGTGGGAGGGTTAAACACAGAGTGAGAGGGTTAAACACAGAGAGTGGGAGGGTTAAACACAGAGAGTGAGAGGGTTAAACACAGAGAGTGAGGGTTAAACATAGAGAGCGGGAGGGTTAAACACAGAGAGTGAGAGGGTTAAATAGAGTGTGAGAGAGTTAAACACAGAGAGTGGGAGATTTAAATACAGAGAGTGGGAGAGTTAAACACACAGTGTGAGAGGGTTAAACACAGAGTGGGAGGGTTAAACACAGAGTGAGAGGGTTAAACACAGAGTGAGAGGGTTAAATAGAGTGTGAGAGGGATAAACACAGAGTGTGAGGGTTAAACACAGAGTGAGAGGGTTAAACAGAGAGTGTGAGGGTTAAACACAGAGAGTGTGAGGGTTAAACACAGAGTGAGAGGGTTAAACAGAGCGAGTGGGAGCGTTAAACACAGAGTGGGAGGGTTAAACAGAGCGAGTGGGAGCGTTAAACACGGAGAGTGGGAGGGTTAAACAGAGCAAGTGGGAGCGTTAAACACAGAGAGTGGGAGGGTTAAATACAGAGAGTGAGAGGGTTAAATAGAGTGTGAGAGAGTTAAACACAGAGTTGTGAGGGTTAAACACAGAGAGTGAGAGGGTTAAACATAAAGAGTGGGAGGGTTAAACACAGAGTGAGAGGGTTAAATAGAGTGTGAGAGAGTTAAACACAGAGAGTGGGAGGGTTAAATACAGAGAGTGGGAGAGTTAAACACACAGTGTGAGAGGGTTAAACACAGAGAGTGTGAGGGTTAAACACAGAGTGAGAGGGTTAAACAGAGAGAGTGGGAGGGTTAAACACAGAGAATGAGAGGGTTAAACACAAAAAGTTGGAGCGTTAAACACAGAGAGTGAGAGGGTTAAACACAGAGTGAGAGGGTTAAATAGAGAGTGAGAGAGTTTCAGAGAGTGTGAGGGTTAAACACAGAGAGTGGGAGGGTTAAACACAGAGAGTCTGTGGGTTAAACACAGAATGTGAGGGTTAAACAGAGAGTGAGAGAGTTTCAGAGAGTCTGTGGGTTAAACACAGAGAGTGAGAGGGTTAAATAGAGTGTGAGAGGGTTAAACAAGGAGAGTGGGAGCGTTAAACACAGAGTGTGAGGGTTAAACACAGAGTGAGAGGGTTAAACAGAGAGTGGGAGGGTTAAACACAGAGAGTGTGAGGGTTAAATACAGAGAGTGAGAAGGTTAAATAGAGTGGGAGGGTTAAACACAGAGTGAGAGGGTTTAACACAGAGAGTGTGAGGGTTAAACACAGAGAGTGAGAGGGTTAAATAGAGTGTGAGTAGGTTAAACACAAAGAGTGGGAGTGTTAAACACAGAGAGTGGGAGTGTTAAACACAGAGAGTGGGAGGGTTAAACACAGAGTGAGAGGGTTAAACAGAGCGAGTGAGATCGTTAAACACAGAGAGTGGGAGGATTAAACACAGAGTGGGAGGGTTAAACAGAGAGAGTGGGAGGGTTAAACACAGAGAGTGAGAGGGTTAAACACAGAGAGTGGGAGGGTTAAACACAGAGTGAGAGGGTTAAACACAGAGAGTGTGAGGGTTAAATACAAAGAATGGAAGGGTTAAATACAGAGAGTGGGAGGGTTAAACACAGAGAGTGTGAGGGTTAAACACAGAGAGTGAGAGGGTTAAATAGAGTGTGAGAGGGTTAAACACAGAGAGTGGGAACGTTAAACACAGAGTGTGAGGGTTAAACACAATGAGAGGGTTAAACAGAGAGTGGGAGGGTTAAACACGGTGTGTGAGGGTTAAACACAGAGAGTGTGAGGGTTAAACACAGAGAGTGTGAGGGTTAAACACAGAGTGGGAGCTTTAAACACAGAGAGTATGAGGGTTAAATACAGAGAGTGAGAAGGTTAAATAGAGTGTGAGTGGGTTAAACACAGAGAGTGTGAGGGTTAAACACAGAAAGTGGGAGGGTTAAACAGAGAGTGGGAGGGTTAAGCAGAGAGAGTGGGAGGGTTAAACATAAAGAGTGTGAGGGTTAAACAGAGAATGTGAGGGCTAATCAGTAAGTGAAAGGGTTAAGCAGAGAGAGTGGGAGGGTTAAACAGAGTGGGAGGGTTAAACAGACAGTGGGAGGGTTAAACAGAGAGTGGGAGGGTTAAACAGAGAGTGGGAGGGTAAAATAGAGAGTGTGAGGGTTAAACACAGAGTGAGAGGGTTAAACCGAGAGTGTGAGGGTTAAACGGAGAGAGTGGGAGGGTTAAACACAGAGAGTGAGAGGGTTAAACAGAGAGTGTGAGGGTTAAACGGAGAGAGTGGGAGGGTTAAACACAGAGAGTGGGAGGGTTAAACAGTGTGAGGGTTAAACAAAAAGTGTGAGGGTTAAACAGAGAGAGAGTCTAAGAGTTAAACAGAGGGAGTATGAGGGCTAAGCACAGAGTCATGATTTGGAGATGTTGGACTGGGTTGTACAAAGTTAAAAATCACACAACACCAGGTTATAGCCCAACAGGTTTAATTGGAAGCACTAGCACACAGAGTGAGGGTTAAACAGAGAGTGAGAGAGCTAAACACAGAGAGTTTGAGGGTTAAACAGAGCATGCGAGGGTTAAACACAGAGTGAGGGTTAAACAGAGAGTGAGAGAGCTAAACACAGAGAGTTTGAGGGTTAAACACATAGAGTGAGGTGGTTAAACAGAGCATGCGAGGGTTAAACACAGAATGTGAGGGTTAAACAGAGAGTGAGAGAGTTAAACACAGAGAGTGAGAGAGTTAAACACAGAGAGTTTGAGGGTTAAACAGAGCATGCGAGGGTTAAACACCGAGTGAGGGTTAAACAGAGAGTGAGAGAGTTAAACACAGAGTTTGAGGGTTAAACACTTAGAGTGAGGTGGTTAAACAGAGCATGCGAGGGTTAAACACCGAGTGAGGGTTAAACAGAGAGTGAGAGAGTTAAACACAGAGTTTGAGGGTTAAACACTTAGAGTGAGGTGGTTAAACAGAGCATGCGAGGGTTAAACACAGAGTGAGGTTTAAACAGAGAGTGTGAGGGTTAAACAGAGGGAGTGAGAGGGTTAAACAGTGTGAGGGCCAAACACAGATTGTGAGCATTAAAAAGAGAGTGTGAGGGTTAAACAATGTGAGGATTAAACAGAGAGTGAGCAGGTTAAACAGAGATTGAGAGGGATAAATCGAGAGTGTAAGGGTTAAACACAGAGAGTGTGAGGGTTAAACAGAGAGAGGGTTAAACAGAGAGGGTTAAACAGTGTGAGGTTAAACAGAGAGATTGTGAGGGTTAAATAGTGTGTCTGAGGGTTAAACAGTGAGGGGGGTTAAACGCACTGTGAGGGTTAAACAGAGAGTGTGAGGCTTAAACAATGTGAGGGTTAAACAGAGTGTGTGGGTTAAATATAATGTGAGAGGGTTAATCAGAGAGTGTGAGGCTTAAACAGAGCGTGAGATGGCTAAATAGAGTGTAAGAGGGTTAAACAGAGAGCATGGGGTTAAATAGAGAGTGTAAGTTAAACAGCAAGTGAGGGTTATACACAGAGAGTGAGGATTAAACACAGAGTGTGAGGGTTATACACTGAGAGAGTGAGGGTTAAACACAGAGAGAGTGAGGGTTAAACACAGAGAGTGTGAGGGTTAAACACAGAGTCTGAGACAGTTAAACAGAGAGTGAGGGCTAAATAGAGTGTGAGAGGGTTAAACAGAGAGTAAAAGGGTTAAACACAGAATGAGAGGGTTAAACAGAGAGCAAGAGGGTTAAACACAGAATGAGAGGGTTAAACAGAGAATAAAAGAGTTAACCACAGAATGAAAGGGTTAAACAGTAAGAGGGTTAAACACAGAGAGTGAGAGGGTTAAACAGAGTCTGAGGGCTAAATAGCATGTGAGAGGGTTAAACAGAGAACGTGAGGGTTAAATGCAGAATGAGGGTTAAACAGAGAGTGAGAGGGTTAAGTGAAGTGAGAGAATTAAACAGTGTGAGAGGGTTAAACAGAGTGCTAGGGTTAAACAGAGAGAGTGTGAGGGTTAAACAGAATGTGTAAGGTTTAAATAGTGAGCATGATTAAACAGCACACATCAATGTGAATGTTAATGTAATTTGTTGTTTGAATTTAGGTTCTGTGCTGATTGATTTCTCTTGGTACGGTTGGACGTTGTTGTCTGCTCCTCCTTCAGATGACAGAACCAGTTGTCTTAGCATGTGTAAAGGGGGCTTGTCACAATGAACGTGATTATCAGTCGGTGCTGCCGTGGTCATCCATGACCCCTTTTGGCAAATTGGGCTCTGCATTCTCGGGACCAGTCTCATAGGTGCTGCCTCCAGCATTAGTCTGGCCTATCCTCGATTCCCATTGCTCCATCCTTGGGGGCTGTGCTATCAGCTGTCTGCTTGTGGGGGTGTCCTGAAACCCTCTTCCTTATTAACTGACCCAGTTTCCCTGTGTGTTTGGCTGCCTGGACTAGGTTGATTCCTGGTATGAAAGGTTAGCCTTACAAGGTAAGGTTGAGCAGGGTTGGCCTGTCAGAGTTTAGAAGAATGAGAGGCGATCTTAGTGAAACATCCAAGGTCCTGAGGGGGGACCTTAACAGGGGTGGCGGCTGAGAGGATGTTTCCCTCATTGCGGGAGGGAGAGGGTGGTGCACAATTTCAGAATGAGGGCTCCCCCATGAAGATGGGGATGAGGAGGAATTTGTTCTCTCAGCTGGTGGTGGCAATCAAACAAGTACAGATAGCAACTCTCTGGGTGGAAGGCCATTCTGCCCATTGTCCCCAGGCCAGCTCTTTGGAACAGCTCTCCAATCAGCGCCACTCCTCCCTCCACCCCGATTCTTTCCCCTCCCCTTCATTGCCCCTGTAAATCTTCCCCATCCAGTGTTTCTCCATGTCCCACTGAACTTTTGCAGGTTCCTGTAGAACCTGCTCCCTTCCAAGTAGCATAAGAACTTGCCATGCTGAAAAATAAACTCTCCTCCTCTCCCCCAGGCTCTGTTGGTTTTGCCGATTCTCTTCAATCCATGCCTCCCTCTGGTGACCAACTCTCCTGCCAGGAGGAACTGTTTCTCACTCATTTCTTTCATCAAAAGGGTTGGACAGTCAGTGCCAAAGGACAGTTTCACCATTGGAGGGTCAGCACTGAGGGAGCGGGCACTGTCAGAGGGTCAGCACTGAGGGAGCGGGCACTATCAGAGGGTCAGTGCTGAGGGAGCGGGCACTATCAGAGGGTCAGTGCTGAGGGATCAGGCACTATCAGAGGGTCAGTGCTGAGGGAATGGCTCTGTCAGAGGGGCAGCGCTGAGGGTGTGGGCACTGTCAGAGAGTCAGCGCTGAGGGAGTGGGCACTGTCTGAGGGTCAGTGCTGAGGGAATGGCTCTGTCAGAGGGGCACCGTTGAGGGTGTGGGCATTGTTAGAGGGTCAGCCCTGAGGGAGTGCTGCACTGTCAGCACTGAGGGAGTGCTGCACTATCTGAGGGTCAGTACAGAGGGAGTGCTGCACTGTCTGAAGGTCAGTACTGAGGGAATGGCTCTGTCAGAGGGGCAGTGCTGAGGGTGTGGGCACTGTCAGAGAGTCAGCGCTGAGGGAGTGGGCACTGTCTGAGGGAGTGCTGCACTGTCGGAGGATCAGTACTGAGAGAGTGCTGCACTGTCTGAGGGTCAGTACAGAGGGAGTGCTGCACTGTCTGAGGGTCAGTACTGAGGGGGCACTGCACTGTCGGAGGGTCAGTACTGAGAGAGTGCTGCACTGTCTGAGGGTCAGTACTGAGGGAGTGCTGCACTGTCTGAGGGTCAGTACTGAGGGGGCACTGCACTGTCGGAGGATCAGTACTGAGAGAGTGCTGCACTGTCTGAGGGTCAGTACTGAGAGAGTGCTGCACTGTCTGAGGGTCAGTACTGAGGGAGTACTGCATTGTCTGAGGGTCAGTACCGAGGGAGTGCTGCACTGTCTGATGGTCAGTACTGATGGAACGCTGCACTGTCGGAGGATCAGTACTGAGGGAGCGCTGCACTGTTGAAGGATCAGTACTGAGGGAGCGCTGCACTGTCTGAGGGTCAGCACTGAGGGAGTGCTGCACTGTCGGAGGGTCTGTACTGAGGGAGTGCTGCACTGTTGGAGGGTCAGTACTAAGGGAGTACTGCACTGTCTGAGGGTCAGCACTGAGGGAGTGCTGCGTTGTCTGAGGGTCAGCACTGAGGAAGTACTGCACTATCGGAGGGTCAGTACTGAGGGAGTGCTGCACTGTCTGAGGGTCAGTGCTGAGGGAGCACTGCATTAGCAGAGGGTCAGTGCTGAGGAAATGTGCAATGTTGGATGGTCAGTACTGAGTAAGTGAGGACTGTCAGAGGATAATTTGGAGCTAATAGTTATCCCATAGTCAGCATCACGATCTGTTTCGTCATTGCCTCACTGCTTTTGGGAGCATGCTGTGCACCAGTGGGATGTTGTGTTTGTGCCGTATCCTGTTGAGTAATTTGGGACAGCCCTGTGTGTAAACAAGAGGTGCGCGTGAACTACAACATCATCCTTCCTCTACCTCTGGAGTTTCAGCTGATCCCTCCCTCACCCTCACCCTCACCCTTACCCTCAACAATGGAAGACACCCCAGGCAGCCAAGGCTGAAGGCTCCTCCCTAACCTCCTCTCCTCCAACTCCCCCTCAAAACCCCTCCAAGTCTACCCTAACATTTTAAAGCACCTAGCGACAGTGGGAATTGAATTGAAGAGAAAAGATGAGTCAGTGGGGGGGAGGGAGCGGAAAGGACAGTAGGAAAGATGAGTTAGTGGCTGAATTAGTTACAGAATAAAGACTCAGCAGTGATAGAGGTTGTCTGTAAAATACCTTTAATAGCAACTTTCATAGAAATTATTAACATCTTACACTTCACAGAAGCTCTCAGGAAACATCATGCAAAGGCAAAATTTCCTCCTGCTTTTCAATCTTTTTTAAATTAAAAAAAAATGAGTGTTAGTTGGACATGGCAGAAAGGGCTGCTGAAATCTGCAGACAGAGAAGTGAGGGTTCACAGTTATAAGAGCCATATCAGAGTCAAAATATCTCTCTCTCTGCACAGACCCTGCTGAGTTTCCTCAGGCCTTGCTGCTTTGATTTTAGACCTACAGCTTTTTTGAGTTCGGCGCTTGCTGGTTTGTCCTCTCAAGCCAACCTGAAAGATGCATTGCTTTTTTAAAAACATCCATGACATGTGGGACCTTGGCATTGCTGTTCACACTGCCATTTACTGCCCAGAAGGCACCTAACCAGATAATGCCCACCCCAATTGCTGTGAACCATAACCCAGTAAGGATGGCAGATTTCCTTCCCCTTGAATGAAACCACCCTCCCCCCACTACTCCCAATGGGGTTCTTAATGACAATTGACATGGGGCATTGTAACGTTTTAAAATTCCAGATCTTTGCACCGAATCCTCGTTAGAATTCAACTCCCCTGTCCCTGTGATGTTTACCCGCGACCCTGATAAACAGCCCCAGTCACACCAGGGCACCGCTGTGCTCGGAAATTATAGGCAGGCAGAGTGAGGGGACAGACTTCCAGGAGGCGGGGAAGAGGGAGAGGGGAGGAGGATGAGAGGGACCACCAATTGAGCGAAGGTGACGGGAGGAAGTAGGGGAGGGAATAGAAAGAAGAGGGACAGAGGGCATGGGAGAAGGGATGGCAGAGGGGAGAGAAGGAGGGAATAAGGATAAGGGGAAAACAGGGAGTGGGGAGTGGGAGAATGAGGGTGGGGAGTGG
>NC_057748.1:27509864-27519684 GCF_004010195.1 Chiloscyllium plagiosum
GAATGGGGAGTGGGGGAGTGGGAGAATGGAAAGTGGGGGAGTGGGGGAGTGGGTGGGAGGGAGGGGATGAAGGGAAAGTTTAGTACCTCGGTATCTGGATAGAGAGTGCTCCGAGGAGAATGAGAAGGAGCCCCTGGCCTCGTGTCCCCATCAGCTGTGTCGCCTTCCCAAAAGCTGCCTTCTCGGTGGGTCCGTCACCACCGGGAGCCACAGGATCCAGCCCACTCCCTTCCTCCATGGGAACGCCGAAGGGAGGAGGTGGAGATGGAGCCGAGTCCTGCTGGGTGGGACTTCCATCAACTCGGAGCACGGGGCCATGGCTGGGCGAAGAGGGCCCGAGATGGTCGGGGACCCTGGGGGAGCCCAGGCCAACTGTCAGGCTAGGGGCCTGAGTGGCTGGAAACAGGGACACTGCCTGGCCTGAGGCCCTGCAGCCATCAACCTCTCCGGATGGAGCCCCATGGCTGCTCCTGTTCCTTCTGGAACCTTCTCCCTGCTTCCCCAGGGGCCCCTCTCCAACCGGAGTGGCTGGCAAGCTTCCAGAATCTTCCAGAAGGCCAGGGGCCAGTGAGCTTCTAGAACATTCTGCCCCCTCGCTCGCTCCACTCGGGCTATCCGATGGATGAACAGGAATGGCTGGCTTCTTTCCAGAACCTACCATCCCTCTACCGGTCACTCCATTTGGCTGGAGTCTGGGGACTAGCGAGTTTCTGGAACTTTCTACAAGGCCAGGGGTCGGCAAGTTTCTAGAACCTTCTTTTCCTCCACGGGTCATTCCAGGCCAGAGTCCAGTCGTCTGCGAGTTTCTAGAAATTTCTACAAGGCCGGGGGTTGGTGGGTTTCTAGAAGCTTCCATCCCTCCGCGGGTCATTCCAGGCCATTGTCCACTCGCCTGCGAGCTTCTAGAACTTTCCAAAAGGCTGGGAGCCAGCGAGTTTCGAGAACCTTCCTTCCGTCCGCGGGTCACTCCACTGGGCCAGATTCCGGCAGCCGGCAATCTTCCAGAACCTTTCGGCCGCCCTTGGCTTGCTCTCCCGGAGTCGGCGGCTTGAGGTGGAGGTGGTGATGCTAGCTCTTGCTGGGGTCTTGGGGGCACCCCGTCACCTTCACCCCCGGAGGTTGAGGGCCATAGGCTTGGCGTCCGGGCCTGGACCTCATTCAGGCCACTGGCCTCCCGCTCGCCGGGGAGACGATGGTGGTAGCGGTGGTGGGGCTGCCGGCGAGTGGCCTCGGAAATGGAGGAAGGAAACTCCAGGTCTGGGGCCTCACCAGCAGGCCCCTGGTAGCCTCCCAGGCCTTCGCTGCCCTGACTTCCATCTTGCCCTTGGCCACATCCTCTCGGCTCCAGGGTCTTGCCTGAGGGACAGAAAAGGCAGGAGAGTGGAGAGCAAACAGCAAGAAGGGGGGTGTCCAGACACACAGAAGCGGTGCTGCTTTACAACCAGGTTAACGTGAGAACACCTTTCTTTATTTTTTTGCTGGGTTTTGAATTTAAACAGGGTTGAGCAAATGGCCAACATGAGCCACCTCCAAAAATGGCTCCCTAGCAAAGGTTAGAGATCCCCAGAGGGAGAGAGAAAGATAGAGTCATAGAGCACAGACACAAACCCTTAGGTCCAACTAACCCATGCCAATCAGATATTCTAACCTAATCTCATTTGCCAGTACTTGGCCCATATCCCTCCAAACCCTTCCTATACATGTCCCCATCCAGATGCCTTTTAAATGTTGCAATTGTACCAGCCTCCACCACTTCCTCTGGCAGCTCATCCCATACATGTACCACCTGCTGTGTGAAAAAGTTGCCCCTTACGTCCCTTTTAAATCTTTCCCTTTTCACCTTAAGCCTCTGCCCTCTAGTTTTAGACTCCCCCACCCCAGGAAAAAAGACTTGGTCTATTTACCTTATCCATGCCTCCATGATTTGATAAACTTCTATAAGGTCACCCCTCAGCCTCCAATGCTCCAGGGAAAATAGCCCCAGCATATTCAGCCTCTCCTGATACCTCAATCTTCCAACCCAGGCAACATGCTTGTAAATATTTTCTGAGCCCTTTCCAGTTTCACAACATCCTTCCCCTAGCAGGGAGACCAGAACTGAATGCAGTATTCTAGTAATGGCCTAGCCAATGTCCTGTACAGCTGCAACATGGCCTCCCAGCTCCTATACTCAATGTACTAACCAATAAAGGAAAGCATACCAAATGCCTTCTTCACTATCCTATCTACCTGCGATTCCACTTTCAAGGAACTATGAACCTTCACTCCAAGCTCTCTTTGTTCAGCAACACTCCCCAGGACTTTACCATGAAGTGTATAAATCCTGCCTTGATTAGCCTTTCCAAAATGCAGCACCTCACGATTATCTAAATTAAACTTCATTTGCCACTCCTCAGCCCATCTGCTCAAGATCCCATTGGACTCGAAAGTAACCTTCTTCACTGTCCACTACACCACCAATTTTGGTGGCATCTGCAAACTAACTAACCATACCTCTTATGTTCACATCCAAATAATCCAGTCCCATTTGCCAGCATTTGACCCATATCCCTCTAAACCCTTCCTGTGCATGTACCCATCCAGATGCCTTTTAAATATAATTGTACAAAACAAACCCACACAGCAATGTGCACAAAGATATTTGGACTACGTAGAGCCATCAGGAATGGTTGACTTTAGGTCTATGACTTTCTTGTGAGCAAAAGAAGAAAACTAGCTGGTAAGTTCAGAAAAAAGAAAGAACTGTGGCTGCTGGAAATCATAAACAAAAACAAAAGTTGCTGGGGAAACTCAGCAGGTCTGGCAGCATCTGCAAGAGGGGGAAAAACAGAGACAGTGTTTCAGAAAGTCCAATATATCTCCTCCTCAGAACCGAGTCATATTGGATTTAAGCAGGAATTGCTGGAGAGGCTCAGCAGGTCTGGCCGTGGGAGTGAAAGGGAGAAAAGCAGTCAACGTGTCAGAGAGTCCAGTATCTCTCCTCCTCAGAACTGAGACACAATGGATTTAAACAGAAATTACTGGAGAAACTCAGCAGGTCTGGCAGCATCCACAGGAGTGAGGGAGAAAAGCAGAGTCAATTTTTCAGTGAACCCCTACCCCCCACTTTAAGAACCTGCTGAGTATTTTCCCAACAATTTCTGTTCTTGTTTGTAAGCTAGCGAGCTAACTTGTCAAAGTATTTTCTGGGTAATTGAGTTAGTTCCAGGAATCAGTGCCCCTCACCACCTCATAGACTCCAAACGTTGAAGTATTAATGCAGAGCAAGCACAAACAGGTAACGGCAGGGTAGATAAAGATTGGAAAGGAAAGTCGAAAGAACTGCGGATCCTGGAAATCAGAAGCCAAAACAGAAATTGCTGGAGAAATCTCAGCATTTGTGGAGAGAACACTCACTGTACCTGAAATGTTCTCTCAGTCTCTCCCGCTCTCTCCACAGATGCTGCCTGACCTGCCAAGTTTCTCCAGCAAATTCTGTTTCTGTTGCTAGGAAGTGCTTCTGCATACATGTGGCATGTGCGGTGTGCACGCATAGACACATGTGATCCAGGTTTGGGACTGATCTCCACAAACAAGCAGTGGATGCGGGATCAGTTGTTAGTTTTATTTCTGAGAGACAGAAATTCTTGTTAAGTATAGGTATTAACAGAAAGGGGCCAAAATCCAGACACAAACATCTCAAGGTATTACACTGTGGGCACCAACCACACACATCCTACTTATAGTCCTGGAGACATACAGCACAGAAACAGACCCTTCGGCCCAACCAGTCCATGCAACTGTAATCCCAAACTAAACGAGTCCCACCTGCCTGCTACTGGCCCATATCCCTCCAAATCTTTCCTACTTATTCAAATATCTTTTAAATGTTGTGGCCCGTATTGACCACTTCCTCAGGATGTTCATTCCACTCGTGAAACACCCTCTGTGTAAAAACATTCCCTCATGTCTTCTTTAAATCTCTCTCCTCTCACCTTAAAAATGTGCTCCCTCACCTTAGAATCCCCCATCATAGGGAAAAGACAACAACCATTAACTCTATCTATACCTTTCATTATTTTATAAACTTCTATCAGGTCACCTCTCAACCTCTACCCTCCAGTGGAAAAGGTCCAGCCTATCCAGCCTTTCTTTCTACAGACATTGGCATGTAACATGTGCCAGCCTCTAAGAACCCTCCAACCAGCTTACTGAGGTGTTCAAAATTATGATATTCTGTTTCCACTGGTTGGTATATTAATAATTACGGCTCATAGCTTCAGAATTGTCAGCAAGAGAGCTAGGAGTGAGATGAGAAGAAACAATTTTTACTCAGAGAGTCAGAATTTGGAATGAGCCACCCAGGGAGAACGGTGGAGGGGGATTCCGTCGGAGGTTTCAAAAGAGAGCTGGATGTCTGTTTTAAACTGATGAGTCTAGAGGTTTACAGAGATAGGGCTGGAAAGTGAGACTAGCTGGATAGCTCTTTTGGAAGCCGAGGGGTCGAATGGCCTCCTGTGCTGTTAAATTCCACGATTCTACAAGGCAATTCAATGGAGTCAGGGCTCACTGAATGGTGGAACAGTCTGAATGGCCTCCTCCTGTTCCTGAGTTAGTCGGGGGAATATTAAAGATGACATGGTGGGGAAGCTCAGTATAGAGAGGGAGGAAATCTGTCAGACAGAGGAGCAGAAGCAGGCCATTCTGCCCATCAAATCTGCACATGGAGTTAACGTTTCGGGTCCAATATGACTTGCCTTTGGAGCCAGCGAACAGCATGACAGGAGATAGGTTTGCATGCCGCCAGTCTCTGTCTCTCTCTCTCTCTCCCACCCCCCAAACCCCGATTCCACCTGGAAATGTTAATTCTCTCTCCTTGCTCACTCCACCCCTCATTCAGAGACTGCCAGACCTGCTGAGTTTCCCTGCCACTTTGTGTTCCCGTTTCAGATTCTAGCACCCACAAGGTTTGTTTTCTTTCATCGAGGTGGGGAGAGAGACTGCAGGACATTGAAGGACAGGGAGAAATGAGTGTCCAGGTACATCAAGTTAATCTACAGAAACAGCAAGTGGTTAGGAAGGCCAAGGGAGTATTGTACATTCCAAGGGCAATGGAATATAAAAGTAAGGATGTTTTCATTGTAATTGCACTGTGTGTTGGTAAGGCCACATCTGGAATACTGTGAGCAAGCTTTAACGAAGGATATTGGAAGCAGATCGGCAGAGGGGGAGGTTATCTTACGAGAAATGGTTGGATCGGCTGGACCTGTATCTACCTTGAGAACTGGACAAGATGGATAGTTTGGACAATTCCTGGGTTGCACAGAGTTTATAACATGACCTCGCAGAACTGGAAGCTGGGAAAAGCTTTGCGCACCCGCAGTTTGCAAAAGGCCAGCAACTTAGGAGAAATGATTTGAAAAGAGAAATAATGGGACTGCTCGATAGCCTACAATTATTAGACAGAGTGAGATTTGGAAGAGGCTTTGTGCTGAAGACTGCCTATCAACAGCCTCTGAACATTTGGTTTCTGTTTTGCCACAGACTTGAATGTCGGTCCATTGTGAAGGGATGCAATGCCAACTCTCTCTCTGCACCTATGTTTCTCTCTCTCACTCTCTCTTTCTTTCCCTCTCTCTCCCTCTCTTTGTGTCCCTCTCTCTCCCTCTCTCTGAGTAAACAATAACCCTCGGAATAAAACTAGTTAGACCTCCTCATAGACTCCAGATGTCAAATGATTAACTCAAGCCAAGGACCTGGGTCTAACTGATCTGCTACCTGAGCTCAGGGTCTCCAAATGCTTTGCAAATAACAGCAATCGAAGCCGGTTGACGGGCAATCAAAAGAACTGCGATCTATTTATGATCCGCATTTGAGTCTTGGACCAATCATGGCATTGTTTTTTTTCTTAAAGCCTGTTCTTCTCCTATCCAGTATATATTGCAGAGCTGTGTGGTCTTCTGTCTGCGTGGAACTGTGTGTGCATTAAGGATGAAGAGGCATATACTTCAGTCCTACACAGTCGCTTAGGTAACCAGTTAAGCAGCATGCTTTTGATAAATGAGCTATTCTGAGTTCACTGAAGGGATCTGGTGGAGGTCTGGTGTTCTCTATTGCAGCAAGGAAGCAACTTTTGTTTTTGATGATTGACAAAAGCTTTTTCTTCAGTTTGATGAGAAACAGGGATTGAATTTTAGAGCGCTCTGCCTGTCTCCCATTTAAGGTTGAGATGAGGAGGCTCTTCTGACTCAGATGGTCATTTATCTGTGGAATCAAAGAATCTATATTCCAGGTGAGGGGGTAAGACTGGTAGGTACTTGGAGAAGGAGTTTCAGTTAGAGAAACGTGAGGTCGTCCACTCTAGTGAAGAGTAGAAGGTTAAATGGAGAGACGTGGCAAAAAAGGAGCAGGTGTCGGTCATTCAGCCCCTCAAGCCTGCTCTGCCATGCAACAGGATCAAGGCTGATCATCCAATTCAGTCTCCTGTTCCCCACTTTCTCCCCCATACCATTTGACCCCTTTTAGCTCTAAGAACTGTATCAAGCTCCTTCAAATAAATTCCACGTTTTGGCCTCAGCTGCTTTCGGAGGCAGAGAATTCCACAGGGAGTCTAGTGGTAAAGAGAGATCTGGGTGTCCTGGTACAGGACGTTGGTCTGCAAGGCACAGCAAGTGATCTGGAAAGCTACGGGAACATTGGTATATAGGGTTTGGGGAATGGAATGTAAAATTCAGGATGTTTTGCTGCTGGGTATTGGAGAGGTCCGAACCGGAGTAGTGCGTACAGTTTGGTTCACTTACTTAAGAGGGAGTATAACTGAGAGGATATTGCCTCCCTGTTGGGAACAGAATCTAGAACTGGAGGGGGGAAAGTTTCAGAAAAAAAGGGTTTCCCACTGAAGGCAGAGTCAAGGAGGGCCGTGGGTCTGTGGGTTGCTGGATCTGTTTGAGGCCGAGTTAGACTGAGCTGCGATCCACAGGGAGTCGACGGGGATGGGTTACGGAAGTAAGGATATGTGGTGGGGGGGTAGCAACCATCACTTTCCTGAGAGCCCAGGACGTATTGCAGGGGGTTCGGGTTCATACTAGTGGCCAACTCAAAACAAAGGAAATCCCCTGGCAGTCAGGAAAGAAGGGGATGGGAAAGAGAGGGAAAGAAATGTGAAGGCCAGGTTAGAGATGCTAGGAAGACAAGCTCAGGAATGAAGGCCATTAATCACTGTCCATTCCTGTCCAAATTGACATGTTCCCCCCGCCCCCCCCCCCACCAACAGTCTCTACAATCTCTCAGAGCATCAGTTTCCAGCACCAAAACAGGCCATTCAGCCTCGCTGATCTGTGATCCACGTGAGCCTCCTCCCACAACATCATCACCCCGTCCACCATCATCTCCCTCCACCCACCATCCCCTGATCCTTCTCTTCTTCCCTCGAGTCTGTCCTGCTTCCACCACCTCCCCACTCCCTGCCTCCATCAATGCAGCGCTCCCCATGGGAGCGAGTCCCACATTCCCCTCATTCTCTGGGGGGGGTGCGTGGGGAGTGGGAGGATTGACGTTCCTCCTGAATTTCCGATTGGATTGATGAAGGACCGTCTGAAATCGACAACACCCTCTGCCCCTTGTCTGGGGCCACAGTCTCACCACAGTCTAGGCTGAGGGTTGGACTAAGGGCTAAGTTGCCTGGAACACCCCAACCCCTCAAATCTCTTTCAATAGTTGGCTAGAAAATTTTGCTGCAGTGAGGAGCACTATTCACTGAAGAAATCTATTATTACATGAACCGATTTTGTTAGACACATCTTGATTGACCAAAACTGCGATTGTATAACCTACCTCCTCTCCTGCCCTCTCTTCCCGAAGTGTGAGTGCTTGTGTGAAGCAATGACTTTGTGTTCTCAATGTTGTTAGTCCACCCTTCCTTCGATTTCATCCGAAAGGAGTTTTCCCGTGGGCTTTGTTCAGTAATGAGACTCGAGAAGCAGAGTTTCAGAAACTGCCTTTGACCCACCTCAGTAACGGGCAGGAGGTAAAACAAAGCGTAAAGAAAGGAACCAGACAATACATTGCCGTCTTGGACGTAAGAGGGGGAAGAGTGATCATAATTTAAATTCACCTCATCCGCCATTCCTCCATGTCACAACCCTCATCTCGACCCTGAGGTGGGAAATGTAACCTTTAAAACACTGGTAGAATCTCAGCCCCTCAGCATGGGCCAGCAAGCAGAGATGGGAAGGCGGGAACCCATTTCCTCACCTCCCACCCCCTAACACTGGAGCCACTGCGGTCCATGACACCCAGCAGAACTCAAGATCCCCGGCCCTGAACACGGTTAAGGATGTGTATGGCTGCACAATGGGATCCTACTCTGTTGAAATCGGTCACCCACGTTTCCCTAGTTACAGAGGGGGGTGCCGGACCACCAACAGAGTCCCCCATTGATTGTGAGGCATTTTGGGATGTCCCAAGGTAGTGGTAGGCACTGCAGAAAGAGAGAGAGAGAGAGACAGATAGATAGATAGAGACAGATAGACAGATAGATAGATAGAGACAGATAGATAGACAGATAGATAGATAGACAGACAGACAAAAAGACAGACAGAGTTGGCATTGCATCCTTCTACAATGAATGGACCAACTCTCAGGTCTGTGGCAAAATAGTAACTGAGGGTTCAGAGGCTGTTGATGAGCAAATGCAACCCTCTCCAAAGTTCACTCGCACACTTCAGTGCCCAGGAATCAACCGTATGAAGGCCTACCTGTGGGTTGGAGGGCATTCAGTGCATGTGTCCCCTCCTCATCCATGCCTCCTTCCTCCTGGGGAGTGGTTCCTGGCACTCGTGGTGGGGATGCTGTGCCCTCCTTGACAGCTGGGGGGGCTTGACCGAGGGGTACCCGGACCTCGGAGCCGATGCTCTCGTCTCTGTCATCGCAATCCAGCTGCCCGATACGTGGAGACCCCTGGGCACATAGCGGGTCCTGGTCCTCGCTGTTGGGGGCAGCCCGGTTCCCGCCAGGGGTTTCTGAAGCTGGCCAGTGCTGGGGTGTGGAGCCCCACCGGTCCTGGGGTGCAGGAGCGGTTGTCAGTGCTCGCAGGACAGTGTTGAGTTGGGGCACCACCAGTGCAGTGTGAGGCGTGGCAGCTGGGGTATGTGGGTTGTCCAGTGGAACCACGTCTGTGCTCGGTGTGAAGGTAAACACGTCCCCCTTGACCTCTTCAGCGGCCTCAGCCTCAGTCACTAGCTCCCCCATGCCCTCCGTCGTGCTCTGCACCAGCACAGAATCCTCTGTGTGGTCCTCGTATTCCAGGTCTGTCGCAAAGTAGTCAGAATAGGACTCCTCCATTTCTGCAAAGGCAAGAGACAGAATGGGAGGGGACTGGGCTGCGGTTATATGATCCAAAATCGAGCGAATGCTTCTGAACAAAGCTCAAACAATCTAGAGAACGACTCAAACACCCACGGAAACAGAGAACTGAAAGAGATCATAGTGCCCCAGCAACGGACTTCACACCTTCCCGAGCCTATTACACAGGAAGAGACCATTCAGCCCACTCAAGCTTGTTATTTGTGAAATTCACCAACTGTTTGAGACTGTTACACATCAAGAGGAAGAGGCCACTCAAACCCCCTCCTCGTCCCTGTTACAGAACAAGAGAAAGAGGCCATTCAGCCCCCTCCTTGAGTCTGTTACATTCCCCCTCAATCCTCCTGCCCCCTCACCTCCCCATTCTCCCTCAACCCTCCTGCCCCTCACCTCGTCTTTCTCCCTCAATCCTCCTGCCTACTCACCTCCCCATTCCCCTTCAATCCTCCTGCCCCTCACCTCCTCATTCCACTTCAAT
>NC_057748.1:27523932-27525809 GCF_004010195.1 Chiloscyllium plagiosum
TCCTGCCCCCTCACTTTGCCTTCCCCTCATCCATCATTGCGTCCCACTCCCCCCCAACCCGTAGCCCAAACCTCAGAGGATAGTTACCTAGAAAACAGAAGGCTCCGTGCAGCGAGGAGGGGTCGAGGAATCCGGTCTGGTTGCGTGCCCCCTCACTTTGCCTTCCCCTCATCCATCATTGCGTCCCGCTCCCCCCCAACCCGTAGCCCAAACCTCAGAGGATAGTTACCTAGAAAACAGAAGGCTCCGTGCAGCGAGGAGGGGTCGAGGAATCCGGTCTGGTTGCGGAAGGCGTAAACGGTCTTGACCCCAGGGACATGGCCCCCACAACGTTCCCTGGCGTTGACGATGGGATATCTCACACTACCATCAAAGAGCCACCCAGGGGTGCAGTGGTCAAAGCCCTGGCTCCAGGCTGCGTACAGCTCACCAGTGGTTGCCAGGCGAGAGCCTCGCTCCTCGCAAAACTGTGTGGCATCCTCAAAGGTGAGGCTGTCCACATCACTGGCAAAAATACTCCCTGTAATGGAGAGAGAGAGAGGGCCAGCTTTTACACTGTTTCACACCCACTCAGAGCCATACCTTTCACAGTCTGCGGGAACACCCTCAGAAACTACAGCAAATAACTAGCAGAGAGGAAGATAACACACAACAGAATTTGATATCACTGGCAAAAATACTCCCTGTAATGGAGAGAGAGAGAGGGCCAGCTTTTACACTGTTTCACACCCACTCAGAGCCATAACTTTCACCCTCAGAAACTATAGCAAATAATTAGCAGAGAGGAAGATAACACACAACAGAATTTGATCAGTGACAACAGGACTTGTGTTTTTAACCCAATATTTATTGGTCCCAAGACGTCTTAAAATCCAACAGTGCCCTCTCCCTCAGCACTGACCCTCCGACCGTGCCCGCTCCCTCAGCACTGACCCTCTGACAGTGCCCTCTCCCTCAGCGCTGACCCTCCAACAGTGTCCTCTCCCTCAGGGCTGACCCTCCTACAGTGCCCTCTCCCTCCCTCCCTCCTACAGTGTGACACTCCCTCAGCACTGAGCCTCTTACAGTGCCCGCTCCTTCAGCACTGACCCTCCGACAGTGCCCACTCCCTCAGCGCTGACCCACCGACCATGCCCACTCCCTCAGCACTGACCCTCTGACCGTTCAGCGCTCCATCAGCACTGACCCTCTGACAGTGCCCACTCCCTCAGCACTGACCCTCCGACCCTTAGCACTGACCCTCCAACAGTGTGGCACTCCCTCAGCATTGATCCTCTGACAGTGCCCACTCTCTCAGCATTGACCCTCCGACAGTGCGGCACTCCCTCAGCACTGACCCTCCGACAGCGCGGCACTGCACTGACCCTCCGACCGTGCCCTCTCCCTCAGCACTGACCCTCTGACCGTGCCCTCTCCCTCAGCACTGACCCTCCGACCGTGCACTGTCCCTCAGCACTGACCCTCCGACCATGCCCACTCCCTCAGCACTGACCCTCTGACCGTGCCCAGTCCCTCAGCGCTGACCCTCAGACAATGTGGCAGTTCCCCGAAAGTGCACTGCTCCCTCAGTTTTCCTCTCATCTTTGAGCAGAGAGACGCAGATGGTGACAGAGATGGACAGAGTGAGAGACGGAGAGGTTTGGGGAGGGACCTCCAGAGCTCAGGGCCCCAGGCAGCTGATGGCATAGTGGTGTAGCGCTGGGAATTGGGCGATGGGTGAAAGCTCCAAAGTACCTTCTAAGTCTTCAACGTAGCAGTAGACGTCGTACGTGTCCTCTGGGTCTTGTGTACCATAGTTGCGAACACCAGGGAAACCATCCATGTCCCCATAGCAACCAGCTCGTGGGGTGTGTATGGGATAGCTGGGACAGAGGACA
>NC_057748.1:27526309-27533624 GCF_004010195.1 Chiloscyllium plagiosum
CCTCTACACTGTCCCCCATCAAACACTCCCAGTATAAACCACCTGCAGCTTCAGTTGGGTATGAACTGAATGGTGAAATGGGCTCTATCTAAGTCTGACCAGCTGTCCACTGTGTGTCGTGGAACTGAGTGAGAGATGTTGAAGATTACCTTGATCCCCTCGGACATGGTATCTGTACTCCTCGCCGCTCCGTCCTGCCTGCGGCCTGTAGTAATACGGACCACAGGCACCCAGGCTCAGGAGATGCAGCACATATAGTGTTTGTGTTGTCCTCATCCTTGTCGCTGCTCCGTCATCCAGCACGAACACTCGTTCGGCTACCCACTAGCAGTGAATTCCCAAGCCTCAGTCTGAAGAAATGAATGGAGCTCATCAAACTTTTATCGTTAAGGGGAATCGCATACACAAATTGGCAGTTTATGCTTCAGAGAGAGACCCAATCTGGAGTCAAAGGTAAAGACACCATAGTCTCATGATAGAGAGAGAGAGAAAAGACAAGTGGTTAATTTAATCTGAGAGTCACCACACTTTGCTTTCGTCAGTCAGAGCATTGATTATATGAGTTTGAGCGTCTTGTACAAGATGTTGGTGAGGCTCATATGCAGTGTTGCATGCAGTTCTGGTTGTCCTACTATAGGAAGGATATTGAGGAGAAAGTGAGGTCTGCAGATGCTGAAGATCAGAGCTGAAAATGTGTTGCTGGAAAAGCGCAGCAGGTCAGGCAGCATCCAGGGAACAGGAGAATCCACGTTTCGGGCATAAGCCCTTCTTCGGGCTTATGCCCGAAACGTCGATTCTCCTGTTCCCTGGATGCTGCCTGACCTGCTGCGCTTTTCCAGCAACACATTTTCAGCTAGGAAGGATATTACCAAACTAGAAAGAGTGCAATCAAGATTTACTAGGATGTAAAGATTTGAGTTATAAGGAGAGGTTGGATAGGCTGGGACCTTTTTTCCTGGAGCGTAGGAGACTGAGGGGTGACTTTGTAGAGGTCTAAAATCTTTAGAGCCGTAGATAATGTAGACAGCCAACAGTTTTTCATCATGGCAGGGGAGTGAAAACCTAAAGAGTTTTAAGGTGAGAGGGGAGGGATACAGAAATGTCCAGAGGGACACTTTTTTTCACACTGAGGATGGTGAGTGTCTGGAATGGGCTGCCAGAGGTAGGGGTGGAAGTGAGTACAATTTGTATTTTAAGAAACATTTAGAAACGTACGTGGATGGGCTAAGTATGGAGGAAATGGGACTAGAATCATAGAGTTGTACATCATGGAAACAGACCCTTTGGTCCAACTCGTCCATGCTGACTAGATATCTTAAATAAATCTGGTCCCATTTGCCAGCATATGGCCCCTATCCCTCCAAATCCTCCTATTCATATACCCATATTGTAATTGTACCAGCTACCTCCACTTCCTCTGGCAGCTCATTCCGGACACGCACCACCCTCTGCAGGGAGAGACCTGGAGTGCAGATTCACAGTTCATTGAAAGTGGAGTTGCATACAGGTTGGTGAAGGTGGTGTTTGGTGTACTTGCCTTAATTGGTCAATGTGTTGAGTATCGAGTTGGGATGTCATATTGTGGCTATAGAGTACATTAATTAGACCAATTTTGGAATACTGCGTGCAATTCTGCTCTCCCTCCTATAGGAGGGATGTGAAACTTGAAGGGTTCAGAGAAGATTCACAAGGATGATGCCTGGATCGGAGGGTTTGAGCCCTAGGGAAAGGCTGAATAGGCTGGGGCTAATTTCCCTGGAGTGTTGGAGGCTGAGGGATGGCCTCATAGAGGTTTATAAAATCATGACAGGCATGGATAGGGTAAATAGATAAGGTGTTATTCCCAGGGTGGAGAAGTGCAAAACTAACAGGCATAGGTTTAAGGTGATGGGGGGGGGATTTAAAAAGGACCTAAGTTTAATTGTGAAAACTGGCCAAGATGGACAAATTGGGCCAAAGAGCCTGTTGCCGTGCTGTAGGTCTGTATGACATCAGGCAAGGGGAGATAGGTAACATCAGTAGGTGCGGGGATTGACCTCACACTGCTGTGTCACAAACCAGCCGTCCCAAGCTATTTAAGGAAGGATGTACATATATTGGAGACAGTTCGGAGAATGTTTAATGGACTCCACGACCCCCCCCCCGGAATGGAACTCGGTTGTTTTCTGAGGAAAGCTTGCACAGGCTGGACTTGTACCCACTGGAGTTTAGAAGATGAGGGGAAGACTGAAAGGTCTTGAGGGACCTAGACAAGGCAGTATTGGAGAGAGTGGTTCCTCTTGTGGGAGATTACAGATTCACTGTTGACAAATCAGGGGTCATCCATTTAAAACAGAAAAAAAATTATCTTTACATGTTTGGTAAGTCTTTCGAATTCTTCATCAGGAAGGCAGAATCTTTGAATATTTTTGTAATGTACAGGTGGGTATAACGTGAGATGATGACCTGTATGACACCGTGATATTTTGCTATAAATTTCTTGTCCTATGATCCTGCCCCACTAGCTATCCGATGAATGAGCAGCGCTCTGAAAGCTAGTACTTCCAAATAAACCTGTTGGACTATACCTGGTGTTGTGAGATTTTTAACTTTGTCCACCCCAGTCCAATACCAGCACCTCTGCATCATTGGCTAGACTATTAATCCAGAGACCCAGGTAATGTTCTGGGGACCCAGGTTAAAATCCTGCTGTGGCAGATGGTGGAATTTGAATTCAGTTAAAATCTGAAATTAATGAAGACCATGAAACCATCGCTGATTGTCAGGATAGGACCATCTGGTTCACCATGTCCTTTAGGGAAGGAAATCTATCCTTACCTGACCTAAACATGACTCCAAATCCACAGCAATGTGGTTGACTCTTAACTATTCTCTGGGTAATTAAAGAGAGGCAATAAATGCTGTTGAACAAATAAAAAAAATTGTGATAAGCAAGGGGGAATTGAATGCTTATCGGGGTGGGAATGCATTATAAGACCATCATGCAATGCCCATATCCTGTTTTTTTAAAGCACGATCGTCAGAAATTGTAATGTAGCCCCAAGGGGCTGAATGGCATGTTCCAATGAGTCCATGTTTTTTGGAGATAATCATAAGAAAGCTCCTGAATTGGAAACCAGACTAGCTGGGGTCATTGGAGTGTTAGGTGGGTGAAGGAAATGGATTGAGGCAGCTTCTGCAGGAGGGAGAGGCATTGGGGATCAGGGACAGGAAGGGGTATAGCTCCAGCTGCCCTGGGTCAGATGTTAGTGCTGTGGGATTCAGGTGTTGGAGGGGAGTAAGGGAAATGTGACTATGGTTAGGCAGGTCAATAGATGTAGCATTGTCATTTCAAATAAACAAAGCAAGTAAGACACTGAGAATCACAGTGGAATTATGCAACACAGTTGGAGGCCACTCAGCCGGTCAACTTCATGCCAGCTCCCTGTGAGCACAGCTCAGCCCATCCCACACTCCTGCCTTTTCCTCCCAGTCTTCTATGGAGAATACTAATGTAAAAGCATCATGGTGTAGTTCCACCCTCCCACAACTCTGGGTGCAGTGCTGGTTTCACTTTGTAGGTCCTCGTGTGTACTCCCCATGCTGCTACAAACTCTTAAATGTTGCACCACCATAGGAGGCTGTTAAGTAAAAACAATGACTGCTGATGCTGGAAACCAGAGTCTAGATTAGAGTGGTGCTGGAAAAGCACAGCAATTCAGACAGCACCCAAGGAGCAGTAAAATCGTCGTTTCGGGCAAAAGCCCTTCATCAGGAGTACAGGCAGAGTGCCTGAAGGGTGGAGAGATAAACAGAGGCTGTTAGGCCTGCCATTCCTTTGCTAACTCTTTGTGAGAGCTGCAGACTCAGTTGCGCTCCCCTCCATACCCCCACACCCCAACCCGAATTCTTCCCCAGCCCCTACAAATTTTCCCTGTTGAATCCTCCTCCCAATTCCCACCCTACCCTTTCAAAAGTTCCTGTTGAATCTGCTCCCTTTGAGATACCAGACCACAACAACTCACTGTGTCAAAAAAAAACAAATTCTCCTCTCAAAAACTTGAAAGAACTGCGGGTGCTGGAAATCTGAATCAAAAAGCAGAAACAGAGATTGATTGCATGATAAATCTCAGCAGCTCTGGCAGCATCTGTGGAGAGAAAGCCCAAAACATTAGCTCTGATTTCCTTTCCCATAGGCTGCCTCACCTGCTGAGCTTTTTCAGCAATTAGTTTTTTTTTCCTCCTTCCCCTCCTATTAGTTCCTTTGCTGATTCTGTTCAAATGGTGACTGACCCTCCTGCCAGTGGGAACGGTTTCTCCCTTTATCATAACGTTCTGCTTAATTTTGTATGTCCGCATTCAGTCTCCCCCCTTAACCTTCTCTGCGCCTCTCTGCCCTTCACTTTCCTTCACGCTGTCCCTGGCCTTCTGTCTTCCTCTCACTGTTCCCCTCTCTTCCTCTGTCACACTCACCCCACCACTTTTTCTCTCGCCTTTTCCCCCCCACCCCCGTCCTGACTCTCTTTTTCCCCTCCCCGATGATGCCAAGACTCCAGCCTGAGACACAAAAAGCGAAGTAGCTGGAAAAGCTCAGCAGCTCTGGCAGCACCTGTGCAGAGAAATCAAAGTTAACATTTTGGGTCCAGTTACCCTTCCTCAGAACTGAGGAAGTTCTGGGATTTATATGTTAATTAATCAAATCCTGCAACCCATTCTGAAAGATGAAAGACTTAACAGCAATCTAGGTTTGTTCAATGTATCGCATCAGTTGCATGACACTGTGATATTTTGCTATAAATTCTGTGTCCTATGATCCTATCCCACTAGCTACCTGGCAGAGGAGCAGCGCTCCGAAAGCTAGTGCTTCCAAATAAACCTGTTGGACTATAACCTGGTGTTGTGTGATTTTTAACTTTGTCCATCCCAATCCAGCACCAGCACCTCTGCATCATGGCTTCACAGATGCTTCCAGACCTGCTGAGCCTTTCCAACAACTTCTGTTTTTTTAGGTTAGATTAGATTAGATTCCCTACAGTGTGGAAACAGGCCCTTCAGCCCAACCAGTCTACACCAACCCTCCGAAGAGTAACCCACCCAGACCCATTTCCCTCTGACTCATGCACCTAACAGTTTTGTTTCTCACTTAGTTTTTATTTCATTTTTTTACCCAGATTGAGAGAGTTCCTGGTCGATAGGCCCTACCTCCGATTGAGAAGCTGGGAGGGGAATAAAGGATAAACTGTGTAATTGTCTTGACATCAGGCAGCGCCAACAACGCGCCCACCCCCTGCTGAACCCTCTCAACTTTCCACCTCCACCAACATCCCTTACCTCAGTTGGGATGCTTTCCTCCTCAGTCGTGGGGTTGGAGGTGTGATGAATGGGGCTGTGTGGCCTCGAGGGCAAGGATGGACAGGGTGAGTTGAGAGATGGTAAAACTGTCTGGCTGTCAGATCTTCAGTGACACACATTAATCCTGCCCCAGGCTCTGCCTTATTGTTGTGGAACGAGTACAGTTCAGCTCTTGAATGCCAAAAACAAACAGCCTGTTTAGCCTGCATTGTGCAGAGACTGTGTGATGTTCATTGTGTGTGCGTGTTCTTGCGATCTTATGCCTCGAAGGCGGGCAATTAATGTCCAGGTTTTTAAAGGATGTATTGTCCTAGAGACTAAGTGTCCCAGCTCAAATGTCACTTCTTTACTCCTTCACATATTGCCACTATTTCTCCCTTCCTGCCAATCAGTGGGTGAGCAGGGTAGAGATACACAGCTCAGTGCCTGCCAGTTCCCATGGTTCGAGCTTTCTGTTTTTAATTAGAGATGCCTCTGTCAATCATACTTATTATTTCCCTGTGGGACACAGTGACAGGACAGCTTGGCTGCAAAATGTCCAGTCTGAGGGGTCACTGCATTTCTGCAGGAAAACTGTTAGCCCTGACACTCTCTCTCTCTTTAGCTCTCTCACTGCTTCTCTCTTTACTGTCTTTAACATTGCGTCATCTCTGACTGTCTCTTTTCTCACATCGCTCGCCCTCTGTACTATCTCTCTCTCATACTTTAGTATCTCTTTCTTTCCTTGTCTCACTGTTTCTGTGCTACCTCTCTGTTCTTGTCTTGCACACTCTCTCTGTGCTACCTCTCGCTGTCTGTCCGTCTGTCTCTCTAGCACTCCACTCTTATGTCATAGAGTCATAGAGATATGATTTGGAGATGCCGGTGTTGGACTGGGGTGTACAAAGTTAAAAATCACACAACACCAGGTTACAGTCCAACAGGTTTAATTGGAAGCACTAGCTTTCGGAGCGACGCTCCTCACAATCAAAGGAGCGTCGCTCCGAAAGCTAGTGTGCTTCCAATTAAACCTGTTGAACTATAACCTGGTTCATAGAGATATGATTCGGAGATGCCGGTGTTGGACTGGGGTGTACAAAGTTAAAAATCACACAACACCAGGTTATAGTTCAACAGGTTTAATCGGAAGCACACTAGCTTTCGCAGCGACGCTCCTCACAATCAAAGGAGCGTCGCTCCGAAAGCTAGTGTGCTTCCAATTAAACCTGTTGAACTATAACCTGGTGTTGTGTGATTTTTTAACTTAGTCATTGAGATAGTTAGCATGGGAACAGACCCCTCGGTCCACCTTGTCAATGCTGACCAGGTATCCTGAACTAATCCAGTCCCGTTTGCCAGCACTTGACCCATATCCCTCTAAACCCATCCTATTCATATAGCTATCCAAATGCATTTTAAATGTTGTAATTGTAGCAGCCACTTCATACACGCACCACCCTCTGCATGAAATCATTGTCCCTTATGTCCCTTTTAAATTATTCCCCCTTACCCTAAACCTAGTTCTGGCCACACCCACTCCAGGGAAAAGACCTTGGCTATTTACACTGTCCATGCCCCTTATGATTTTATAAATCTCTATAATGTCACCCCTTAGCCTCCCGACACTCCAGGGAAAACAACCCCAGCCTATTCAGCCTCTCCACATAGCTTAAACCCTCTAATCCTGACAAAATCCTTATAAATCTTTTCTGAACCCTTCAAAGTTTCACAACATTCTTCCTATAACAGGGAGACCAGAATTGCACATAATATTCCAAAAGTGGCTTAAACAATGTTCTGTACAACTACAACATGATCTCCCTGGTCTGTCACTCTCGGCATTCTGTCTATCTTTGATTGTGCTATCCCTCTCTCTGTATCCTTCTTCACTGCCCCTCTGTCTCTATGGCATTGCACGGCCTCTCTCTTTCTTTCTGTCTATCTGTCTCTCTCTTTCTCTCTCTCTCTGCCCCCCTTCTCTCTCTCTCTCTCTCTCTCTCTCTGC
>NC_057748.1:27534798-27542878 GCF_004010195.1 Chiloscyllium plagiosum
TCTCTGGACTGTCTTTCTCTGAGTTTTCCTCTCTTTTGTCTCATTAGTACTGCACTATTTCTGTTTCAGTAAATATCTTTTTTTGTCATTCGCAACATTCTATTCCTCTTTGTCTCTCACTGCATTGTCTTTCTCTCTCTGTGTTCCTATCTCTTTCTCACCCTTGGCATTTTTCTCTCTCACTCCTTGTCTTTCTCTCACAGGGCTGTCATCCTCTGTGTTTATTTCTCTCTCTCTCTTCCTCCTCCATCTCATTGGCACCGTCTCTCTTTCTCTATATGTGTTCCTGTTTTTCTCTTTCTCTCATTCACAACATTCTCTCTCTCTCTTTCTATCTCTCTCTCACTGTGAATTCAATATCTGTACATAGAACAATACAGCGCAGAACAGGCCCTTCGGCCCAACTTGTGAACTAATCTAAGCCCATCTCTCTCTACACTATCCCAACATCATCCCTTTGCTTATCCGAGGATTGCTTAAATCTCCCTAATGTGGCTGTGTTAACTACATTGGCAGGCAGGGCATTCCTCACCCTTACCACCTCTGGACCTGCCTCTGACATCTGTCTTAAATCTATTACCCCTCAATTTGTAGTTATGCCCCCTTGTACAAGCTGACATCATTATCCTAGGAAAAAGACTTTCATGGTCTACCCTATCTAATTCTCTGACCATCTTGTATGTCTCCATCAAATTCCCCCCTTAGCCGCCTTCTCTCCAATGCGAACAGACCCACGTCTCTCAGCCTTTCCTCTTAAGACGTTCCCTCCAGACCAGGCAACATCCTTCCTGTAATGGGGCGACCAGAGCTGTACACAATATTCCAAGTGCAGCCGCACTAGCGTTTTGTATAGCGGCAGCATGACATTACAACTCTGGAACTCAATCTCTCTACCAGTAAAACCTAACATACAGTATCCCTTCTTAACTGCACTATCAACCTGGATAGCACCTTTCAGGGATCTTCGTACATGAACTCCAAGATCCTTCTGCACATCCACATTATCAAGAATCTTTCCCTTGACCCAGTATTCTGCCTTCCTCTCTCCAGTATTCTCTCTCCCTGTTTCTTCTTCCCTGTCTGCACTGTTGTTTTGTGTGTTTGTTTAGGGAGGATTGTAGGGGCTATAGGAGGTGACACAGGGTGGGGGAGGGGGGGTTGGGCAAGCGTAGGTTATAGGGAATGGTATAGGAACTAGAGGTGACAGTGAGGTTGTTGGGGAAGTGAAGGTACTGAAACTGACAAGAGGGAAAATTAGCTGATGACCAGGGCAGTGTAGGGATAGGCCGGATCTGCAGGTGACCAACACATGGAGGGTTTCATTGTGCCTGGAGTCAGTTGAGCACTTCCTGCTGCTTCTGTATTTCCCGAATTACGGGACGTGAGCCTAGAGGCCTTGTTATTGTTGTGGAAGTGCATACTGTCTCAATGTGCCTCTTATACTGTGGGCACTTGTTCAGAGAGAGAAAGCCCTTGGCAGATCAGTACTGCCTGACTGGATTATTATGCTGTGCATGTTACGCAGAACTGGGCAAACCATCAAAGAGTCCCTTTCAACTGCATCGCCAGGCATCGAGTCTTGCCAGCTCCTGTTCTGAAAACCCTGATTTGTTTTCATCTCCTTTGTGTCACTCAATTCCCAATCATTTTGCCTCTCTATTTCTCTTACTCTGAGTCCACAAGTTTGCAGGTTGGCTCCCCAGGACATTGACGCACTCTCCAATCCTCTCCTCATCTTCGAATTTAATCATGAACCGAAATCCAAAATGTTAAGGAGACTGAGGAGTCGAAGGAAAGTAGCATTTGTAAAAAGATTGCACTGGAGAAATTAAATGGGAGTGAAAGTTGACAATTCTTCGAGGTCTGATGGTCTACTTCCCACGGTGTTGTAGGTGGTTGATATAGAGATTGTCAATGGATTGGCGATTATCGTCCTAAATTCTCTAGAATCTCAACTGCTTCTGGAGTAGTGAAAGGTGAAAAATGTTCCTGTGCTATTTAAAAAGACGTGGAGGTGCTGTTGTTGGACTAGGGTGAACAAAGTCAGAAGTCAGACGCCACCAGGTTATAGAGTTTATTTGACATCGCTAGCTTTCAAATCACTACTTCTTCGTCAGATGACATCACCTGAATAGGGAGCAGCTCTGAAAGTTTGTGATTTCAAATAAATCTATTGGACTATACTCTGGTGTCATGTGACTTCTGTATTTCAGAAGCAAGGGTTAAAAAAAAACAGAAAAAAGTTTAAATTGATTGCTAAGGATGCTATGGGAAGGATAGAAAGGGAGGCAAGAGAGGACGGGAGTGATATTTTTGGTAAAGGATAGCATTCCAGCTGTGCTGAGGGAGGATATTCCTGGAAGTCCATCCAGGGAAGTTATTTGGGTGGAACTGAGAAATAAGAAAGAGATGATCACCTGATTGGGATTGTATTATAGACCCCCTAATAGTCAGTAGGAAATTGAGAAACAAATTTGTAAGGAGATCTCAGCTTTCTGTAAGAATAATAGGGTAGTCATGGTAGGGGATTTTAACTTTCCAGACACAGACTGGAACTGCCATAGTGTTAAGGGTTTAGATGGAGAGGAATTTCTTAAGTATATACAAGGCAATTTTCTGATTCAGTATGTGGATGTACCTACTAGAGAAGGTGCAAAACTTGATCTACTCTTGGGAAATAAGGCAGGGCACAGGTGTCATGGGGGAGCACTTTGGAGCCAGCGACCATAATTCTATTAGTTTTAAAATAGTGATGGAAAAGGATAGACCAGACCTAAAAGTTGAAGTTCTAAATTGGAGGAAGGCTAATTTTGATGGTATTAGGCAAGAGCTTTCAAAAGCTGATTGGGGGCAGAAATGCGCAGGTAAGGGGACAGCTGGAAAATGGGAAGCCTTCAAACATGAGATAAGGAGAGTCCAGAGAAACTATATTCCTGTTAGGGTGAAAGGGAAGGCTGGTAAGTATAGGGAATGCTGGATGACTAGAGAAATATAGGGTTTGGTTAAGAAAAAGAAGGAAGCATATGTCAGGTATACAGAATATATTCTTCTTAGAAGAATATAAAGGCTAAAGGAGTATACTTAAGAGGGACATCAGGAGGGCAAAAAGGGGACATGAGATACCTTTAGTAAATAGAGTTAAGGAGAATCCAAAGAGTTTTGACAAATACTTCAAGGACAAAAGGGTAACTAGGGAGAGAATAGGGACCCTCAAAGATCAGCAAGCTACAGGAGAGATTAGAAACGAGTATTTTGCATCAGTATTTACTGTAGAAAAGGACATGGAAGATATAGAATGTAGGGAAATAGATGGTGACAGCTTGAAAAATATCCATATTACAGAGGAGGAAGTGCTGGATGTCTTGAAGCACATAAAATTAGATAAATCTCCAGGACCTGATCAGGTGTATCCTAGAGCTCTGTGGGAAGCTAGAGAAGTGATTGCTGGGTCCCTTGCTGACATATTTGTTTCATCGATAGTCACAGGTAAGGTGCCAGAAAACAGGAGATTGGCTAACATGGTACCACTATTTAAGAAAGGTGGTAAGGACAAGCCAGGGAACTATAGACTAGTGAGCCTGATATCAGTGGTGGACAAGTTGTTGGAGGGAATCCTGAGGGACATGATGTACATGTATTTGGAAAGGCTAGGACTGATTAGGGATAGTCAACATGGCTTTGTGCATGGGAAATCATGTCTCACAAACTTGATTGAGTTTTTTTAAGAAATAACAAAGAAGATTGATGAGGGCGGAGCAGTAGATGTGATCTATATGGACTTCAGTAAGGCTTCCCCATGGGAGACTGCTTAGCAAGGTTAGATCTCATGGAACTCAGGGAAAACTAGCCATTTGGATAGAGAACTGGTTTGAAGGTAGACGACAGAGGGTGGTGGAGGAGGGTTGCTTTTCAGACTGGAGGCCTGTGACCAGTAGAGTGACCCAATTCGGTTCTGGGTCCACTAATTTCCATCATTTAAAAGGCATCTGGATGGGTATATGAATAGAAAGGGTTGAGAGAGATATGGGTGTTGTGCTGGCAGGTGGGACTAGACTGGGTTGAGATATCTGGTTGGCATGGATGAGTTGGACCGAAAGGTCTGTTTCTGTGCTATACATTTCTGTGACTCTGTGATTCCAATAGACAATAGGTGCAGGGGTAGGCCATTCTGCCCTTCGAGCCTACACCACCATTCAATATGATCATGGCTGATCATCCTCAATCAGTATCCTGTTCCTGCCTTATCTCCATAACCCTTGATTCCACTATCCTTGAGAGCTCTATCCAACTCTTTCTTAAATGAATCCAGAGACTGGGCCTTCACTGCCCTCTGGGGCAGAGCATTCCACACAGCCACCACTCTCTGGGTGAAGAAGTTTCTCCTTATCTCTGTCCTAAATGGTCTACCCCGTATTTGATAGAGGGGAGTCAGTGGATGTAATAAATTTAGATTTTCAAGAGGCTTTTGATAAAGGCTCCCAGCAAAAGAGACTAGTTCAAAAATTAAAGCATCTGGGAGATGGGAGGTAATGTCCTGGCACAGATTAATGATTGGCTGACAGAAACAGAGTAGGAATGAATGGGTCATTGTCATGATGGCTGACTTTGACTTATGGGGTACCACAAGGCTCAGTGCTTGGTCCCCAGCTGTTCACAATAAATACAGAAAGGAGATAGAGGGCTTGGTGACATGGGGGTGCATTGAGAACACCCTCTCAATCAATGTCAGCAAAACTAAAGAACTGACCTTTGACTTCAGGAAGAAAGGAGGAGTACACGTCTCCATCCACATCAACAGAGCTGAGGTTGAGAGGGTGGAGAGCGACAAGTTCCCAGGAGTGACAAAAACCAGCAACCTGTCCTGAACTTCCCACGTAGATGTGATGGTCAAGAAGGCACAACGCCTCTTCTTCCTCAGCTGGCTCAGGAAATTCGACATGTCCATTAAGACCCTCGCCAACTTCTCCAGATGCACCATTGAAAGCATACAGACCAGATGCATAACGGCCTGGTACGGCAACTGCTCTACCCAGGACCATAAGAAACTGCAGAGGGTTGTGAGCACAGCCCAGACCATCACAGAAGCCAACCTTCTACCCATGGAAGCTACCAACATCATCAAAGCCCCATCGCACCCTGGTAAAGCTCTCCACAAGATCTTCCGTCAGGGCAGAAAATACACAAGTTTGAACACGTACCAGCAAGTCCAGGAACAGCTTCTTCCCTGACAAATTTAGACTGATGAATGGACTCTCTCACGTCAAATAATGCTGATCATGCCAATGTTCATCTTGCCTAGCATACATCCTATTCAAAGTAACCTGTCTGTCTCAAGTTTTTTCCCCCCACTCTACAATCTGTATGTCATTGTTTACAGATACTGCTGTCGTTGATCTGCCTGTACTGCTTGTAAACAAAGCTTTTCACTGTATTTAGGTACACCTGACAATAAATAAATAAAATAAGTATTGTTGATTTGGAGGTGGGACCGAATGTAATATTTCCAAACTTGCAGATGATACAAAGCTGTATGGGAATAAGGGCTGAGAGAAAGGCAACTTCAGGAAGGTTGCACAGTCGTATTGAACGGTCAAGAATCTGACAGATGGAATGCAGTGTGAGGTAGAAGTGTAGAATATTCTTAAATGCTAAGATGTTATAAAGTGTAAACATACAAAGAGACTCAGGTGTCCTTGTCGATAAGTCACTGAAGGCCAACGTTCAGGTACAGCAAGTCTCTCACTCTCTGTGTGTCTCTCTCTCGCCATATATCTCTCTCTCTCACTGTGTGTGTCTCTCTCTCTCTCTCTCTCGCTGTGTCTCTCTCTCTCGCTGTGCCTCTCACTCTGTCTGCCTGTCTCTCTTTCTCTCTCTCGCTGTGTGTCTGTCTGTCTCTCTCTGGCTTCTCTGCCTGTCCCTTACATGCTCAGGAAGTTGTAAAAAGCAGCATCAAGAGCAATTTGGCAGACTTGATGAATGGGCTGAACATGTCCAATGGAACACAGTGTGCAAATGTGTGAGGTTATTCAATTAGGGAGAATATTTCTTAAATGGTTATAAAGATGTTATAAAGTGTAAACATACAAAGAGACTCAGATGTCCTTGTCGATAAGTCACTGAAGGCCAATTTTCAGGTGCAGCAAACTATTAGGAAGCCTGTTGGAACGTTAGCCTTTATTGTGAGAGGGTTCGAGTACAGGAGGAGTGAGGTCTAGGAGCTTGGTTCGATCACCCCCGGAGTAACTGTGTGCGCAGTTCTGGCCTCCTTAGCTCAGGAAGGATATTATTGTCATAGAGGGAATGCGGCAAGGGTTCACTAGATTTGTCCCCAGGATGCTGGGACCGTCCTATGGAGAGAGAGCGGGCGACTGGAGCCTGCCTCCCTGGAGTTTTAAGAATGAGAGGTAATCTCAGGTACATAAAACTGGACAGACAGGGTTGATGCACCTCAGATGGTTGGAGAGTCTAGAGCCAGGGGCCACAATTTAAAAATAAGGGGGGATACCACTGAGGAGACTTCAGTTGAGTCAGAAGGTGGTGAATCTTTGGAATTCTGTCCCGCAGAGAGCTGTGGAAGCTCAGTCTTTGAGGGTGTTTAAGGTAGAGGTTGGTAGATTTCTCACTCCTGGGGGGATGGGTGGGTTAACGGCATTGAAGTATTCAATCAGCCACCGTCGGGTTGAATAGTGGGGCAGGCTCGATGGGCTGAATGGAGTCCTTGTGTTCCTCTCCCTCAATGTCAGCCACTCCCACATAGCCGCCTCACACCCTCCCTTTCACTGGCGTGTCCCCTCAACTCTATAAGCCTCCCCCTCCCCACCCTGTCCAGACCACACACAGCTCCCTCCCTGGGATTTTGAGATTTTTGGAGCGGTGTTGTGAGTTGATGACTGCTTATAGAGTCATAGAGACGTACAGCACGGAAACAGACCCTTCGGCCCAACCCGTCCATGCCGGCCAGATACCCCAACCCAATCTAGTCCCACCTGCCAGCACTTGGCCCATATCCCTCCAAACCCTTCCTATTCATATACCCATCCAAATGCCTCTTAAATGTTGCAATTGTACCAGCCTCCACCACTTCCTCTGGCAGCTCATTCCACACACGCACCACCCTCTGTGTGAAAATGTTGCCCCTGAGGTCTCTTTTATATCTTTCCCCTCTCATCTTTTGTTTGACTCTGAGGCTTCATGACGCTTTGGTAGGCCCACATTTGGAGTGTGGTGCGCAGTTTTGGGCCCCATATCTCGGGAAGGATGTACTGGCCCCCTGGAGCGGGTTCAGAGGAGGGTCACGACAAAGGTCCCAGGAATGAAAGGTTTAACACACGGGGAATGTTTGAGGAACTCTGGGTCTATACTCGATGGAGGTTAGAAGGATGAGATGGGATCTAATTGAAACTTACAGAATACTGGACAGAGTGGACGTTGGGAAATTGTTTCCATTGGTAGGAGAGACTAGGACCCAAGGGCACAGCCTTAGAGTAAAGCTAAGACCCTTTAGAACAGAGATAAGGAGAAACGTCTTCAGCCAGAGAGTGGGGAATCTATACAATTCACCGCCACAGAAGGCTGTGGAGGCCTGGTCATTGAGGATATTGAAGACGGAGATAGATAGGTTCTTGAGTATCGAGAGGATCAAGGGCTATGGGGAGAGAGTGGGAGAATGGGGCTGAGAAACTTGTCAGCCGTGATTGAACGGCGGAGGGGGCTCGATGGGCTGAATGGCCTAATTTCTGCTCCTATGTTTTATGGTTTTTGTGAGACGGAGGGCGGGTTTCCGATGTTAATTTTACCACCGGTTCCCCCTCGCAGTGCCTTCCTTGGATCCAAGGACCTGTTCCCGTATGAGGAATCCAAGGAGAAGCTGGGAAAGCCGAACAAGCGAAAAGGTTTCAGCGAGGGTTTGTGGGAGATCGAGAACAATCCAACCGTCAAGAAGTCAGGATATCAGGTTAGCACACGGAGCTCACCGTGGAATCAGACAGTCCCCCTCCGTATCTCTGTCTCCCCCTCCAGCCCCTACACCCCCTCCCTATCTCTGTCACCCCCTACACCCCCTCCCTATCCCTGTCACCCC
>NC_057748.1:27543635-27548504 GCF_004010195.1 Chiloscyllium plagiosum
TCTACCCCCCCTCCCTCTCTTTTCCCACCTCCCCCACCCTTTCTCTCTCTCTCTCTGTCTACCTGTGTCTCTCCCTCCTTCCCCGGTCCCATACGACCAGTCAGCCACCATACCCCAGTTAAGGCCTGGTCTATATTCACTGCCACTGCTTCCTGCGAATGTTTACAAACCCAACTCCTGGAGATTAACTCTTTCAGTAACTGGATGCAGACAGATTGTTAGCTCTTCATCAACCTCTGTTTGTTCAAGGGATCTCTGTCACCCCCTCCAGCCCTTACACCCCCTCCCCATTGACAGAGATCTACCTCCTATGACTCTCCGAGATCTTTGTGCTCCTCCAGTCCTGGTCTTTATAGTATCCTCCGATTTCCATCACCTTGCCATTGCTGGTCATGTCTCCACCTGCCTGGGGACCCTGATCTCTGGAATTTCCTCCCTAAACCTCTCCCTCTCCCACCCCATCTCTCTCTCTCTTTTTTAAGAGACTTCTTCAATCCAATATCTTTGACTGAGTTTCTCATTGAGTTTCTCATCTCTCCATCTCTAATGGGGGACAAATCTTACTGCATTAAAGGCACTTTATATACGTGAGTCGTTGTTGTTGATGACTGTGAAATAATATTTTACTTTATCAAACAATGGTCAATTTGTGAACAATTGCCAAAAACAGCAAGGTCTGGACGTGAAATTGTCTGCAAATTACTCACGTTATACATCTGTGGTCTGGATGAAGGAGCTGTGTGCATTGCTGGCTAAGATTGTCGATGACACGAACACAGGTCAAGGGGCCCTTAGTGTTGAGGAAACAGGGAGGCTTCAGAAGGACTTGAACATGCTAGGCGAGTGGGCAAAGACGTGGCAGATAGAATGCAGTGTGGGAAAGTGTGAGATTATGCACTTTGGTAAGAAGAACAGAAGCATAGACTGTTTTCTAGACGGGAAAGGCTTCTGGAATCTGAACCACAAACGGACTTGGGTGACATAGTTCAGGGTTCTCTTAAGGTTAAGAAAACTGAGGCGTGGCAGGTGGAGTTTAATTTGGACAAATGCGAGGAATCGCATTTTGGCAAAACAAACACGGGCAGGACTTATACAATTATAAAAGGGCTTTGGATAGTGTTGTCGAACAAAGAACATGAGGAGGTCAGGTACATAATTCTTTGAAGTTTGCGTCACATAGGCAGGGTGATTAAGAAGATGAGGTACAGATAAGGTGAATGGTAGATACCTTTTCCCTAGGGTGGGGGATTTCAAGACCAGGGGGCATATTTTTAAGGCGGGAGGAGAAAGATTTTAAAAAGACATGAGGGGCAATTTTATTTTACACAGAGTGGAATGACCTTCCAGAGGAAGCGGTGGATGCAGATACAGTTACGGTGTTTAAAAGACATTTGGATAAGTACATGAATAGGAAAGGTTTGGAGGGATATGGGCCAGGAACACGCCAGTCTGTTTCTTGAGTTGGGAGGTCATGTTGCGGCTGTACGGGACATTGGTTAGCCCACTGTTGGAATATTGCGTGCAATTCTGGTCTCCTTCCTATCGGAAAGATGTTGTGAAACTTGAACGGGTTCAGAAAAGATTGACAAGGATGTTGCCAGGGTTGGAGGGTTTGAGCTACAGGGAGAGGCTGAACAGGCTGGGGCTGTTTTCCCTGGAGCGTCGGAGGCTGAGGGGTGACCTTATAGAGGTTTACAAAATTATGAGGGGCATGGATAGGGTAAATAGGCAAAGCCTTTTCCCTGGGGTCGGGGAGTCCAGAACTAGAGGGGCATAGGCTTAGGATGTGAGGGGAAAGATATAAAAGAGACCTAAGGGGCAACTTTTTCACACAGAGGGTGGTACGTGTATGGAATGAGCTGCCAGTGGAAGTGGTGGGGGCTGGTACAATTGCTGCATTTAAGAGGCATTTGGATGGGTATATGAATAGGAAGGGTTTGGAGGGATATGGGCCAAGTGCTGGCAGGTGGGACTAGATTGGGTTGGGATATCTGGTCGGCATGGATGGGTTGGACCGAAGGGTCTGTTTCCATGCTGGACATCTCTCTGACTCAATGACAGGAGCAGAGAGACACTGCTGTAGCTGTATAAGCTTCTGGTCAAACCAGTTTGGAATATTGTGAGCAGTTTTGGGCTCCATATCCAAGGAAGCTTGTGCTGACTTTAGAGGGATCCAGCAGGTTTACGAGAATGATCCTGGGAATGAAGGGCTTGTCCTTTGAGGAATGGTTGAGAACTCTGGGTCTGGGGTTTTGAAGGATGAGAGATGAGCAAATTGAAATTTAAGAGATACTGAGAGGCTTGGATAGAGTGAATGTGGAGAAACTGTTTCCACTTGGAGGAAAGACTCAGACCTGAGGGCACAGCCTCAGAGTGAAGGGACAACTCTTCAGAATTGAGATGAGGAGGAATGTCTTCAGCCAGAGGGTGGTGACTCTGTGGAACTCACCGCCGCAGAGGGCTGTGGGAACCAAGCCATTGAGTGCAATTAAAACAGATAGATTCTTGATTCATGACGGGATCAAGTATTACGGGGAGAAGGCAGGAGATTGGGATTGAGAAACATGTCAACCATGATTGAATGTGGACCGGACTCAATGGGCCAAATGGCCTAATTGTGCACCTATATCCTATTGTCATAGACTCATACAGCACGAAAACGGATCTTTCATTCCAACCCGTCCATGCTGGCTTGATATCCCAACCCAAACTAGTCCCACCTGCCAGCACTTAGCCCATATCCCTCCAAACCTTTCCTATTCATATACCCATCCAGATGCCTTTTAAATGTTGTCATTGTACCAGCCTCCACCACTTCCTCTGGCAGCTCATTCCATACATGTGCCACCCTCTGCATGAAAAAACTGCCCCTTAGGTCTTTTATATCTTTCCCCTCTCACCCTAAACCTATGGCCTCTACTTCTGGACTCCCCTATCCCAGGGAAGAGACATTGTCTATTTATCCTATCCATGCCCCTCATAATTTTAGATTAGATTAGATTCCCTACAGTATGAAAACAGGCCCTTCGCCCCATCCAGTCCACACACCAACCCTCCGAAGACTAACCCACCCAGGCCCATTCCCCTAGCCTATATTTACCTCTGAACCTATCACTATGAACAATTTCGCATGGCCAATTCACCTGGCCTGCACATCTTTGGACTGTGGGAAGAAACCGGAGCACCTGAAGAAAACTCACGCAGACACAGGGGGAACATGTAAACTCCACACAGTCGCCCAAGGTGGGAATTGAACCTGGGTCCCTGGGGCAGCAGTGCTAACCACTGAGCCACCTCACCCCTCAGCCTCTGATACTCCAGGGAAAACAGCCCCAGCCTATTCAACCTCTCCCTATAGCTCAAATCCTTCAACCTTTGTGGTCTGCAAAATGAGATACGATGTCCTGACACTGGGCGAGGTGCTACAGAAATGCAGGTTCTATTTCTCTGTACTGTCAGTGCTGACTCTCTGACAGGATGGCGCCCTCTTGGCTCTGACCCCCCCTGACAGTGCCCGCACCATCAGCTCTGACCTTCTGACAGTGCCACAGAGCTCTGATGTGGAGGTGAGTGAGGCTGAGGGACGTGACTCCTGTCAGGAGTAGTCAGTGGGCTGCAGCAAAACTGGACAGGTGAATCAGCCAGTGGCTGTCCTTCCTGAAAATCTCCTTCTGACGTTGTGATCTGTAATGCTTCTGTGAATTCGGCTGCTACGGGTTTGACTGAGTCAAACAAAATGTGGTTCAAACATTTGCAAATGTTACATAATTCCAGAGCTTGTTACTCATCAGCTGTCGTTCAAGTTGTTTCATAGCTCTGTGTGTGTCTGCCAAGCAGCTTGCCAATCCAGCTCTCTCCAAGATATATTTCATAAATCTTTCTGATCTAAAGCCAGCCGTCTCAACATTCTGATAGACCAAAAGAACAAGGGTTGACAGGCTCGGGCATGTTAGAGAGTGCAGCCCACTTCAGTTATAGCTCAATGGTAGCACACTCACTGCTCAAAGTTAGAAGACCAGCAGGTCGAATCGCCTGCTCCAGAGACTCAAGCTCAATAGTCAGGTCAGCACTTACCATGCTGATCCTGAGGGAATAGGCAATATTAGAGAATCAGCACTGAGGGAGTACTGCACTATTGGAGGGTCCTTGTTTAGGGAGGGCTGCATTGTTGGAGGCTCAGTGCTGAGGGAATGGTGCACTGACAGAGGATCGGTGCTGAGGGAGTGGGCACTGACAGAGGATCGGTGCTGAGGGAGTGGGCACTGTCAGAGGTCAGCGCTGAGGGAGTGCCACACTGTCAGAGGGTCAGTGTTGAGAGAATGGGCAGTGTTGGAGGTTCAGTGTTGAGGGAGTGGGCATTGTCAGAGGGTCAGTGCTGAGGGGGTGGGCACTGACAGAGGGTCAGCGCTGAGAGAATGCCACACTGTCAGAGGATCAGTGTTGAGGGAGCGGGCACTGTCGGAGGGTGAGTGCTGAGGGAGTGCCACACTGTCAAAGGGTCAGTGTTGAGGGAGCGGGCACTGTGGAAGGGTCAGTGCTGAGGGAGTGGGCACTGTCAGAGGGTCAACGCTGAGGGAGTGCCACACTGTCAGAGGGTCACTGTTGAGGAAGCGGGTACTGTCAGAGGATCAGTGTTGAGGAAGTGGGCACTGTCGGAGGGTCAGTGCTGAGGGAGTGGGCACTGACAGAGGGTCAGCGCTGAGGGAGTGCCGCACTGGCGGAGGACCAGTGCTGAGGGAGTGGACAGTGTTGAAGGTTCAGTGTTGAGGGAGTGGGCACTGTCAGAGGGCCAGTGCTGATGGAGTGCCATACTGTTAGAGGGTCAGTGCTGAGGGAGCGGGCACTGTCAGAGGGTCAGTGCTGAGGGAG
>NC_057748.1:27551937-27559287 GCF_004010195.1 Chiloscyllium plagiosum
CTGAGGGAGTGGGCACTGTCAGAGGGTCAGTGCTGAGGGAGTGGGCACTGTCGGAGGGTCAGTGCTGAGGGAGCAGGCACTGTCAGAGGGTCAGTGCTGAAGGAGCGGGCACTGTCGGAGGGTCAATGCTGAGGGAGTGGACACTGTCGGGGGGTCAGTGCTGAGGGAGCGGGCACTGTCAGAGGGTCAGTGCTGAGGGAGCGGGCACTGTCGGAGGGTCAGTACTGAGGGAGCTGTCACTGTCGAGGCCCCATCTGCCCTCTCTTCTCATCCAGCTTATCAAAGATAGCTCTGCCGTTGTCCTCAGTGTCTTGGACTCAACTTTTACTCCTGCACCAACTTCCCCGAAAACGGGATATCTAGATCATGGTCACATTGGCCTGTGTGGGATATTGCTGTGCAGTACGGCTTTCAACTTTCCAAACTGCGAGCGATGTGGAAAAGCCTGCGGCTTCAGTTCCATCTGGAACCTCCCTGGGAAATAGGTGCCGGGCAAATGCACGAACGTGCTCTGCTCTTGTTTCATTTCTGCACTGTCGATGTTGTTTTGCTGAGGGAGTCCCAGACACAGTGCTGTCCAGGTGGAGCGCAGTGACCGAGCTCGGTCCGATTGGTGGCGGGTAAGGGATGGGGGGTGGGGTGAGAGTGTGGGACTGAGCCAGCCCGCTCTCTGGGGGTGCGAGGGTTAATCCAGTGGGGTGATATTCGAGGCTGCGGGTGAGCTGGCGCCATGGAGGGTGCTGAGGCATGACGGAATGTCGTCCCAACCAGTTTCTCTCAATCAGCTCCATCTCGACCAGGAGCCTTTCCACCTTTTACGGAATGCGAATCTGGAACTGCTGGTGGCCATTCAGCCCCTCCGGCCTGCTCTGCCCATTTGGAAGATCACGGCCAAATCCGATGCTGGCCTCGATGTCACATTCCTGCCCCCCCTTCCAACACTTCTGAGGCTCCCCCCTCCTCCGTGTTCTTTGCTCATTCAGCATCTCTCTCTCTCTGCCTTGGAAATACTCAGCCTCCTCCATTTGCTCACTCTCCCTCAAAATCCGGCAGGGAGTTGGGACAAGGCAGTGCCTTGAAATACCTTTAACATCGAGCTGGGTATGACATTAGTTAGACCTCCTTTGGAGGACAGTGCTCAGTTCTGGTCATGCCAACTTAATGTCCCTTCCACAGGAGCGATGCTTCCTGTTGACCAACAGCTTGGGGATTGTGAGTTGGGAGCTTGTGTGACTGCATGGTGGAGGGAGGACAGCTGGTGCGGGCAGGCCTGAGCGCCATTTTGGTTTCAATCACCCTCAAGATTGGCCAACTACATTCCCCAACCCCTCGCCATTGCCAAGGCCTCCATTCAGATGAGCCACTGGGCACCAAATTTGGTAACCAAGGACATTTTCCAGAAAAGTGGGCTGAGAGACGCCGAATGCAAATTTAACGAGGGACGTGGGTTAGGTTATTTTCCCCACAATAGAGTTCTCTGCAGAGTGATGGTCAATCTTAGCTTCATCGGCTGATCAGCTGGACCTAGGTCTTCCCTTGAATTGGAATCCTTTCTCCCCTTGAATGGGTGCAGACCTTGTGTGAGAGCCCATAGGATTGAGGTTGAAGAGCGACATTTTAACTGACCGACTGTCTGAAATCAGCCCCTCCCACAGCTCATCTTCCCCTCTCCGCCACGGTTTTCTGGGATGCCAGCTAGCCATGGGATACCAGTGCTGGCTGCGACAGCCGCAGTGTGTGTCCGATCAGTGCCCTTGGGGTTGGTGTGGAAGGAGTGGGGGAAGTGGACAACAGAACTGGTCACCCCATAACTGCTGTTAATTAGACGCTTTGGTCCCATTCATCCATGCCAACCAGATATCCTAAACTAATCTAGTCCCGTTTGCCAGCACTTGACCCATATCCCTCTAAACCCTTCCTATTCACCTCCCCATCCTTTTAAGTGCTGTAATTGTACCAGCCTCCACCACTTCCTCTGGCAGCTCATTCCATACACACACCACCCTCTGCGTGAAAAAAAGTGTCCCCCAGATCCATTTCCCCTCTCACTTTACACCTATGCCCTCAACTTCTGGACTCCCCCTACCCCAGGGAAAAGACCCTGGTCTATTTACTCTATTCATGGCCCCTCATGATTTTATAAACCTCTATAAGGTCACCCCTCAGCCCCTGACGCTCCAGGGAAAGTGGTCCTGACGTCTCCCTATAACTCAAACCCCTCCAACTCCTGGAACGTTAGGTTTCATCACATCTTTCCTTTTCTAGGTTGTCCTGAGACACAGATATGAGCACAGACTGCATTGGCGAGAGAAATGCCAATCTGGAAAATGTAACACTTGACAGTACGTTGTGCAGCCCCCAAGCTGATGCATTCGGGCAGACAGAGATAAGTCGGTGCTAAATACCAAGATATAAACATTGCACGCTAGCCTTGTCTGATGTAGACACTTTTCCCTCATTGGCTGCTCACAAGGGCGTTTGAGAGTGCAATACTGTTACACAGACTAGGATGGGCTGAGAGTTCACCTCCTTCGTATCAGTAAAATGTGAAACCCCATCAGACAACGTGCCAGTGCTGGATGTGAGCATGCTTGGCTGACAGAGCCCAGAGCATTGGGTCACTGGAATATTATTACACGGGGAGCTGGGTGGGGAATGCTTCAGGACATCAGAGACAGGTCAGCCTGTGAAATCCCCCACCACGCTGGGGGCGAAATGACTGAATCTACTTAAGAAAGAGAAGGAGAGGTACCCAGAGGCTAAAACTGTCAAGCAGGATGGGGAGAGTACTGGAGTATGTGTTTGAATGGCTGGAACAGACCCAATGGCCTACTCCAGCTCCGCAGTGTTATTTCTCCTGAAGGAATTGCATGTCTCGTCATATTCCCCCTTTTATTTAGTCCAGAGACAGCATGGCGTTAGAGTAAAGCTCTCTCTACACTGTCCACCATCAAACACTCCCAGGACAGGGACAGCGTGGGGTTAGATACAGAGCAAAGCTCCGTCTACACTGTCCCCCATCAAACACTCTCAGGGACAGGGACAGCACGGGGTTAGATACAGAGTAAAGCTCCCTCTACACTGTCACCCCATCAAACATTCCCAGGGACAGGGACAGCACGGGGTTAGATACAGGGTAAAGCTCCCTCTACACTGTCACCCCAGGAAACATTCCCAGGACAGGGACAGTGTGGGGTTAGATACAGAAAAAATCACCCTCTACACTGTACCCCAGGAAACATTCCCAGGACAGGGACAGCACGGGGTTAGACACAGGGGAAAGCTACCTCTACACTGACCCCCATCAAACACTCCCAGGGACAGGGACAGCACGGGGTTAGATACTGAGTAAAGCTCTCTCTACACTGTCCCCCCACATCAAACACTCCCAGGACAGGGACAGCACGGGGTTAGATACTGAGTAAAGCTCTCTCTACACTGTCCCTCCATCACACACTCCCAGGACAGGGACAGCACGGGGTTAGATACTGAGTAAAGCTCTCTCTACACTGTCCCCCCACATCAAACACTCCCAGGACAGGGACAGCACAAGGTTAGATACAGAGTAACGCTCACTCTACACTGTCACTCCATCAAACACTACCAGGGACAGGGACACATGGGTTAGATACAGAGCAAAGCTCCCTCTGCTCTGTCCCCGCCCCCATCAAACATTCCCAGGACAGGGACAGCACAAGGCTGGATACAGAGTAAAGCTCCTTGTTCTTGTGTTATCGGGCAATTTTCAGTTGGATGATTGGACACAAAATGGTTGGAGTAATTGAGTATTGAGGGAAAGCTGCACTAACAGAGATTTAATGCTGAGTGAGCACTGGATTGTCGGTCACTATACTAAGGGTAAGAGCTAAGGGAGTGCTGCACTGTTGGAGGGTCAGCGCTGAGGGAGTGCTACACTGTTGGAGGGTCAATGCTGAGGGAGTGTGGGCACTGTCAGGGGGTCAGCGCTGAGGGAGTGCTGCACTGTTGGAGGGTCAGCACTGAGGGAGTGCTGCACTGTGGGAGGGTCAGCGTTGAGGCAGTGCGGCACTGTGGGAGGGTCAGCATTGAGGGAGTGCTGCACTGTTGGAGGGTCAGTACTGAGGGAGTGCTGCACTGTGGGAGGGTCAGCGTTGAGGCAGTGCGGCACTACTGGAGAGTCAGCGCTGAGGGACTGCTGCACTGTCGGAGGGTCAGTGCTGAGGGAGTGCTGCACTGTGGGAGGGTCAGCGATGAGGGAATGCTGCACTGTGGGAGGGTCAGCGTTGAAGGAGTGCTGCACTTTCAGAGGGTCAGCGCTGAGGGAGTGCTGCACTGTGGGAGAGACAGCGATGAGGGAATGCTGCACTGTTGGAGGGTCAGCGTTGAGGGAGTGCTGCACTGTGGGAGGGTCAGCGCTGAAGGAGTGCTGCACTGTGGACGGTCAGCGATGAGGGAATGCTGCACTGTGGGAGGGTCAGCGATGAGGGAATGCTGCACTGTGGGAGGGTCAGCGTTGAGGGAGTGCTGCACTGTGGGAGGGTCAGCGTTGAGGGAGTGCTGCACTGTGGGAGGGTCAGCGCTGAGGGAGTGCTGCACTGTGGGAGGGTCAGCGTTGAAGGAGTGCTGCACTTTCAGAGGGTCAGCGCAGAGGGAGTGCTGCACTGTGGAGGGTCAGCGCTGAGGGAGTGCTGCACTATCGGAGGGACAGCGCTGAGGGAGTGCTGCACTATTGGAGGGTCAGCACTGAGGGAGTGCTGCACTGTGGGAGGGTCAGCACTGAGGGAGTGCTGCACTGTGGGAGGGTCAGCGTTGAAGGAGTGCTGCACTGTGGAGGGTCAGCGTTGAGGCAGTGCGGCACTATTGGAGAGTCAGCGCTGAGGGAGTGCTGCACTGTCGGAGGGTCAGTGCTAAGGGAGTGCTGCGCTGTCAGAGGGTCAGCGCTGAGGGAGTGCTGCACTGTGGGAGGGTCAGCGCTGAGGGAGTGCTGCACTGTGAGAGGGTCAGCATTGAGGGAGTGCTGCACTGTCGAAAGGTCAGTGCTGAGGGAGTGCTGCACTGTTGGAGGGTCAGCGCTGAGGGAGTGCTGCACTGTGGGAGGGTCAGCACTGAGGGAGTGCTGCACTGTTGGAGGGTCAGCGCTGATGGAGTGCTGCACTTTCAGAGGGTCAGCGCTGAGGGAGTGCTGCACTGTGGAGGGTCAGCGCTGAGGGAGTGCTGCACTATTGGAGGGTCAGCGCTGAGGGAGTGCTGCACTATGGGAGGATCAATGCTGAGGTAGTGCAGCACTGTGGAAGGGTCAGCATTGAGGGAGTGTTGCACTATCACAGGGTCAGCGCTGAGGGAGTGCTACACTGTGGGAGGGTCAGCGCTGAGTGAGTGCTACACTGTGGAAGGGTCTGCATTGAGGGAGTGCTGCACTATTGGAGGGTCTGTGCTGAGCGACTGCTGCACTGTCGGAGGGTCAGTGCTAAGGGAGTGCTGCACTGTCAGAGGGTCAGTGCTGAGGGAGTGCTGCACTGTGGGAGGATCAATGCTGAGGTAGTGCAGCACTGTGGAAGGGTCAGCATTGAGGGAGTGTTGCACTATCACAGGGTCAGCGCTGAGGGAGTGCTACACTGTGGGAGGGTCAGCGCTGAGTGAGTGCTACACTGTGGAAGGGTCTGCATTGAGGGAGTGCTGCACTATTGGAGGGTCTGTGCTGAGCGACTGCTGCACTGTCGGAGGGTCAGTGCTAAGGGAGTGCTGCACTGTCAGAGGGTCAGTGCTGAGGGAGTGCTGCACTGTGGGAGGGTCAGCACTGAGGGAGTGCTGCACTGTGGGAGGATCAATGCTGAGGTAGTGCAGCACTGTGGAAGGGTCAGCATTGAGGGAGTGTTGCACTATCACAGGGTCAGCGCTGAGGGAGTGCTACACTGTGGGAGGGTCAGCGCTGAGTGAGTGCTACACTGTGGAAGGGTCTGCATTGAGGGAGTGCTGCACTATTGGAGGGTCTGTGCTGAGCGACTGCTGCACTGTCGGAGGGTCAGTGCTAAGGGAGTGCTGCACTGTCAGAGGGTCAGTGCTGAGGGAGTGCTGCACTGTGGGAGGGTCAGTGCTGAGGGAGTGTTACACTGTGAGGGTCAACGCTGTAGGGGTGCTGCACTATTGGAGGGACAGCGCTGAGGGAGTGCTGCACTATCGGAGGGTCAGTGCTGAGGGAGTACTGCACTATTGGAGGGTCAGAGCTGAGGGACAGCTGCACTGTCGGAGGGTCATTGCTAAGGGAGTGCTGCACTGTTGGAGGGTCAGCGCCAAGGGAGTGCTGCACTGTGGTAGGATCAGCATTGAGGGAGTGCTGCACTGTCGGCGGGTCAGGGCTGAGGGAGTGCTGCACTGTTGGAGGGTCAGCACTGAGGGAGTGCTGCACTGTGCGAGGGTCAGTGTTGAGGGAGTACAGCACTGTCAGAGGGTCAGCGCTGAGTGAGTGCTGCACTTTTGGAGGATCAATGCTGAGGTAGTGCAGCACTGTGGGAGGGTCAGTGCTGAGGGAGTGTTACACTGTGAGGGTCAACGCTGTAGGGGTGCTGCACTATTGGAGGGACAGCGCTGAGGGAGTGCTGCACTATCGGAGGGACAGCGCTGAGGGAGTGCTGCACTATTGGAGGGTCAGTGCTGAGGGACTGCTGCACTGTGGGAGGGTCAGCGTTGAGGGAGTGCAGCACTGTGGGAGGGTCAGCGCTGAGAGACTGCTGCACTGTCAGAGGGTCAGCGCTGAGGGAGTGCAGCACTGTGGGAGGGTCAGCGCTGAGAGAGTGCTGCCCTATCAGAGGGTCAGCGCTGAGGGAGTGCTGCCCTATCAGAGGGTCAGCGCTGAGGGAGTACTGCCCTATCAGAGGGTCAGCACTGAGGGAGTGCTGCATTGGCGGAGGTTCAGCGCTGAGGGATTGCTGCACTATCAGAGGTTCGGCGCTGAGGGACTGCTGCACAGTCGAAGGGTCAGCACTGAGCGAGTGCTACACTGTGGGAGGGTCAGCGTTGAGGGAGTGCTGCGCTATCGGTGGGTCATTGCTAAGGGAGTGCTGCACTGTCGGAGGGACAGCGCTAAGGGAGTGCTGCACTATTGGAGTGTCAGCGCTGAGGGAGTGCAGCACTGTCGGAGGGTCAGCGCTGAGGGAGTGCTGCACTGTGAGAAGGTCAGCGTTGAGGGAGTGCTGCACGATCGGAGGGTCAGTGCTGAGGGAGTACTGCACTATTGGAGGGTCAGAGCTGAGGGACAGCTGCACTGTCGGAGGGTCATTGCTAAGGGAGTGCTGCACTGTTGGAGGGTCAGCGCGAGGGAGAGCCTGCACTGTGGTAGGATCAGCGTTGAGGGAGTGCTGCACTGTCGGCGGG
>NC_057748.1:27559590-27566097 GCF_004010195.1 Chiloscyllium plagiosum
GCACTGTGGGAGGGTCAGCGCTGAGGGAGTGCAGCACTATCAGAGGGTCAGCGCTGAGGGAGTGCAGCACTGTGGGAGGGTCAGCGCTGAGGGAGTGCTGCACTATCAGAGGGTCAGCACTGAGAGACTGCTGCACTGTCAGAGGGTCAGTGCTGAGGTAGTGCTGCACTGTGGGAGGGTCAGCGCTGAGGGAGTGCTGCACTGTGGGAGGGTCAGCGTTGATCGAGTGCTGCACTGTGGGAGTGTCAGCGTTGAGGGAGTGCTGCACTGTGGGAGGGTCAGCGCTGAGGGAGTGCTGCACTATCAGAGGGTCAGCGCTGAGGGAGTGCTACACTATCAGAGGGTCAGCGCTGAGGGACTGCTGCACTGTGCGAGGGTCAGCGCTGCGGGAGTGCTGCACTGTGGGAGGGTCAATGCTGAGGTAGTGCAACACTATTAGAAGGTCAGTGCCGAGGGAGTGCTACACTGTTGGAGGGTCAGAGCTGAGGGGGTGCTGCCCTATCAGAGGGTCAGCACTGAGGGAGCACTGCACTATTGGAGGGTCAGCGCTGAGGGAGTGCTGCACTATCGGAGGGTCAGCGCTGAGGGAGCACTGCACTATTGGAGGGTCAGCGCCGAGGGAGTGCTGCACTATCGGAGCGGTCAGCGCTGAGGGAGTGCTGCACTGTGGGAGGGTCCGCGCTGAGGGAGTGCAGCACTGTCGGAGGGTCTGCGCTGAGGGAGCGCTGCACTGTGGGAGGGTCATCGCCAAGGGAGTGCAGCACTGTCGGAGGGTCAGCGCTGAGGGAGCGCTGCACTGTGGGAGGGTCAGCGCTGAGGGAGTGCTGCACTGTGGGAGTGTCAGTGTTGAGGGAGTGCCGCACTGTGGGAGGGTCAGAGCTGAGGGACAGCTGCACTGTCGGAGGGTCATTGCTAAGGGAGTGCAGCACTGTCGGAGGGTCTGCGCTGAGGGAGCGCTGCACTGTGGGAGGGTCATCGCCAAGGGAGTGCAGCACTGTCAGAGGGTCAGCGCTGAGGGAGTGATGCACTGTGGGAGGGTCAGCGCTGAGGTAGTGCAGCACTGTTGGAGGGTCAGTGCATGGGAACTGCCCTAGAATCAGTGCTGAAGGAATGGTTGCTGTTGGACAGTCAGTGCTGACGGAGCTTGTTATTGTCAGAGGGTCAGCATTTAAGGAGCCCAGCCTGTGTCTTGTCCTGTTCCTTTGTGTAATGATTTGAGGCTGGTCATCTCAACAAGTTGTGACCCCAGTCACCCGGTTGTGTGCTGGTGGCTGGGTTCTCTCTGATCAGAATCCATCGGGACTGAAGGACTCTGAAGCCAATATTGATCGCAGGAATTGGCAACTCCTCTGAGCGACAGAGACTGCATTTCAAAGACCTCATTAACTGCTAAACTGGGTGGCCTCATGGTGAAAGGAGCTGAGGATTTGAATCAAGAACAAATGGTGCCTACGTTTGCCCATTCCCATTTGTCCTCTCCCACAGGTACCAGCTTCTTTGACTCCAGGCTTGACTCAGGAGCGATCCTGAGAAGACCTGAGCACGCCTTGATTCATTGAGTTGCAGAAACCTGGCATTTATATAGCGCCCACCCCGCAATCCCTCCAAGACATCCTGTTGAGCTGGATTGTGGGTGGCTCGCTTCTGAAAGGAGTGCTGTCAGTTTACAACGGATGGAGCAGCAAGAAAGCTGGTCCCTGCCGACATGCCCACATCACCCGCTCCACATGCCAACCCCAAGGATTGCCTGACCTCCCTGTCCCGCCGGTTCCCCTCTCGGCACTCCCTTCCACCATAGCCGTGTGAGATAAGGGGCCTGACGAAACTGTGCGGTTCTCTCTCCCCATGTCCCGACTGCAGAAATGCACATGGCAGCCACACAACCCAGACGCTGAACTGACAGCTCAAGCCTTGATCTTACTGTCCAGGAGAGCACAGTGAAGGGGCGCAAATCCTACTCTGAAGTCACAAGCTGGTTTGAAAATCCATTCAGAGGACATGGGCCTCGTTGGCTTAGCTGCCATTGATTGCCTGCCCCTTGCTGCCCTTTCAGAAGGTGGTGGCGAACCGCTGGAGTCTCTTGTGGTGTCGGGTCAGTGACGTTAGGGAGGGAATTCCAGGATTTTGACCCTGCCACACTGAAGGAATATTTCCAAGTCAGAATGGTGTATGCGTGGGGCTCGGAGAGGACCTTGCAGGAAGTGACGTTCCTGTGTGCCCATAATATGGAAGTGGTCGTGGGCTTAGAAAATGCTTTCCATGGAGCCTTGGTGAGTACGTCTTGTAGATGGTACACGCTGCTGCTTCCAAGCTTCGGTGGTGGAGGGTGTGGATGTTTGTGGTGCCAGTCAAGTGAGCTACTTTGTCCTGGAGGGTGTCAAGCTTCTCGACTGATGTCGGAGCTATAGCCATCCAGGGTAAGTGAGGAGTATCCCATCACACTCCTGACGTGTAGATGGTGGACAGATGCTGGGGAGTCAGGACTGAAGATGCTGGAGATTAGAGCCAAGGGTGTGGTGCTGGAAAAGCACAGCAGGTCAGACAGCATCTGAGAAGCAGGAAAATCGATGTTTCGGGCACATCCGGAATTTGGGGAGTCAGGAGGTGAGTTACTCACTGCAGGACTCCCAGCCTCTGACCAGCTCTTGCAGGTGTCTAGGTTGAATTCACTTTCTGATCAGTGGTATGTAGCTATTAAAGCAGGACGGGGCAGAGGTGGGCTTGAAGTGGGAGAGGGCGCAGAGGGAGGGAAATTGAAGGGGGGGTGGGGTGATTTTGGAGGCAGAGTTGAGAACTAGACTGAGGTACAGAATCAGCATGAGTTAACAGTACGCACTGTCTAAATGCTGCCTTGGAATTGTAACAATGGAAAGAATCTTCCCCAGCGGTAAGTTATTAAATTGTTCAGTAAACAAAGCCGGAAATGTAATCCCACCCAAAGCATCAGTGTTCCCTGATCTCCACAATGTGAGACCATCTACAGTTTCAATCGACCACTTTTGACAACAAAGAGATTCCTTCAAACACAGCCGCAGTCCAGCATCCGAAAGAATGTAGATCTGGTTCATCACCCTCTGCTGTGTCCTCATTTCTGTCACTCTCCTGTCCCATTTACATCCATCGCACCAAATTCTTCCTCGCTCTGTCTACAGCTCTTTCTTTACAAAAGATCGGATGACTTGAACTTCGACAGGTCCTGCATAGTTGAACAGACAGCTCAATTTCAGCGGCACCGTCCTATTTAACTGACATCCCAGTGCACAAATCCAAAGGGCGAAAGCCACAAAGGGTTTGCACACAGTGGGTTCCGACAGCAGCAGATGCTGACCCAGTACATGGCTGTTTTCTATAACTTTCAGAGAGGGGTATAAGACGGGGCTAAAGGATCGCCATGGAAACATGCGAACCTTCCCAACTCCTGCACTGTTCAAGGAAGGCTCAAACAGAATACCTGTTCCATCCCTTGCCTGAAATGTAACACATCTCCGACAGTGCCCGCTCCCTCAGCACTGACCCTCCGATAGTGCCCGCTCCCTCAGCACTGACCCTCCGACAGAGCCCGCTCCCTCAGCACTGACCCTCCGACAGTAACCGCTCCCTCAGCACTGACCCTCCAACAGTGATCACTCCCTCAGCACTGACCCTCCGACAGAGCCCGCTCCCTCAGCACTGACCCTTCGACAGTGCCCACTCACTCAGCACTGACCCTCCGACAGTGCCCGCTCCCTCAGCACTGACCCTCCGACAGTAGCCGCTCCCCCAGCACTGACCCTCCGACGGTGCCTACTCCCTCAGCACTGACCCTCCGACAGTGTCCACTCCCTCAGCACTGACCCTCCGACAGTGCCGCTCCCTCATCGCTGACCCTCTGACAGTGCCCGCTCCCTCAGCACTGCCCCTCTGACAGTGTTAAAACATGGAGGATTAAACTGTTGGGTTTTTCAAGTAATCCCAACCTTATTCCCAGGATTATTGTAAACAAACACATTTCAGACATTTTGTTCATAATATAACAATGATGTGGCCATCGCTGGCTGAGGCAGCCATGTATTGCCTGCCCCTAATTGTCCCTTGAGAAGGTCTTAGTGAGTTACCTTCTTAAACCACTGGATTCTTGTGTGGTATCGGGGCAGTGCCAGTGCGGAGGGAATTCCAGGACTTTGAAGGAACACACTGCAGGAATGGCAATACATTTCCAAGACAGGCTGGTGAGCGGTTGAGAGGGGAACTTTCATGGGGGTGGTGTTCCCATGTATCTGCTGCCCTTGTCCTTCTCAATGGAAATGGTAACAAGTTTAGAAGGTACCCGAAGGAGTCTTGGTGAGTTGCTGCAGTGCGACTTGTAGACGGTACACGCTGCTGCGGCTGGGCATCAGTTGGAGGGTAGTTTGTGGGTGCGGTGCCAGTCAAGTGAAGGCAGCTTTGTCCCTGGATGGTATTGAGCTCCCCGAGTTTTGTTGGAGCTGCCCCCATCCAGGGCGAGTGGGGAATATTCTCTCACACTCCTGACTTGGGCCTTGTTGATGCTGGATAGGCGCTGGGGGAGTCAGGAGGTGAGGTAGTCCCTGCAGGATTCCCAGCCTCTGACCTGCTCCTGTCGACACTGGTCTGGGTCCAGTTCAGTTTCTGCTCAATGGTGAACCCCAGGATGTTGATAGTGGGGGGATTCAGTGATGGGAACACCATTGGTGGTCAAAGGGTGAAGCTTAGATTCTCTCCTGTTGGAGATGGTAACTCCCAGGATGAATGGATGATTTCTTGTCACATATATCTTAAAGGTACAGTAAGCTGTATTTTGTAGCCACAATCTTGTTGCCATTTTCAGTTACATTAAGGATAAAAAGAAATTACTTAAATAGAGTTCACCTTCTGTTCAATTTGTGGTCACAAGCAGGATTCCTGCAAGGTGTTCCGAGAATGTTGGTAGTGGGGTGTTTCAGTGAGGGTAACGCCATTGAACATCAAGGGGGCGATGGTTAGATTCTCTCTCAATGGTAACCTCCAGGGTGTTGATAGTGGGGGGATTCAGTGATGGTAACGCCATTGAACATCAAGGGAGTAATGGTTAGATTCTCTCTCAGTGGTAACCACCAGGATGTTGGTAGTGGGGTGTTTCAGTGAGGGTAACACCATTGAACATCAAGGGGGTGATGGTTAAATTCTCTCTCAGTGGTAATTCCCAGGATGTTGGTAGTGGGGTGTTTCAGTGAGGGTAACACCATTGAACATCAAGGGGGCGATGGTTAGATTCTCTCTCAGTGGTAACCCCCAGGATGTTGGTAGTGGAGTGTTTCAGTGAGGGTAACACCATTGAACATCAAGGGGGTGATGGTTAAATTCTCTCTCAGTGGTAACCCCCAGGATGATGACAGTGGGGGGATTCAGTGATGGTAGCACCATTGAACGTCAAGGGGGTGATGGTTAGATTCTCTCTCAGTGGTAACCCCCAGGATGTTGCTAGTGGGGTGTTTCAGTGATGGTAACACCATTGAACGTCAAGGGGGTGATGGTTAGATTCTCTCTCAGTGGTAACCACCAGGATGTTGGTAATGGGGTGTTTCAGTGAGGGTAACGCCATTGAACATCAAGGGGGTGATGGTTAGATTCTCTCTTGTTGGAGTTGGTCATTGTGTGGCACCAGTGTTACCCGCCTGTTATTAACCAAACCCTGGACTGATCTCATTGCACCCGGGCAGGGGGGGGATGGCCTTGGTGTGGTGTGATGCTGTCACCTCTCTGGAGTTTGTCTGTTGCAAGTCGGTGGGAAAATGAAAATGACCTGGAATTGGGCGCCCTCTTGGACAAAGAGGCAAATACCAGAGGAAGCGTCGGGGGCCAGTGAAGACAGGACCGGAACAGTCCCTTCGAGGTTTGCGAGCAGAGCACAAGGGGCCGAATGGCAAGTGTTGGGCACACCCTTCGTTGTTTGCAAATTGGATTGTTTGCAAACCTGACAAGATAAAGTGGGCGTGAATTTGGCTCAGTCTGTAGCCTGTACGGGAATATAAATAGATTGTTCCCTGCCTGTCTGTGTGCTATCTGCGTGTCGGTGCTCTGAGAGCAGACAGAAGGGTTTCGTCTCTCTGTGTCCGTGTGAGCGGCGATCCCGTGGGATTTTGCAGACTTCCCTGCTGGCTAGTCCGGAGAGCCCGTGTGCACAGAGTTCTGACCATGGGCAGCACGTCGACCAACATGCGCCTGAAACTGCCCCTGCTCTGCCTGCTGCAGGAGATCCTGCTCATCATCCTCTTCGCTGTTTTTGTCCGTTATGATGGTGACACCGACCCCAGGGAGTGGTTCAGACTGAAGGCACAGGACAACATCACCGACAGCGACAATGCTTTCTACTTTAGGTATCCCAGTGAGTGAAGCCCACCCATACGAATAGCCTCAAATGTCTTCTTTCTCTCTCTCTCTCTCTCTCTCTCACACATACACACAGTCTCTCCCTCTTTCTCTGTCTCACACACAGTCTCTCTCTCTCTCTCTCACACACACACAGTCTCA
>NC_057748.1:27566276-27572953 GCF_004010195.1 Chiloscyllium plagiosum
CACACTCTCACACTCACACACTCGCACACACCCACTCACACACTCTCACACACACACTCACTCACACACACACACACTCACTCTCGCACAGACACAGACACACTCTCTTTCGAGCTCAGCATTCCCCCTCCCCCCAGCAACCTGCCTCTCCCTTTGGACGTGATAGGAAAACGTGATGCCCCTGTGGCCGAATAGCCCAGTCCTGCCCAGGCTGTGTTTTGTCGGTTGAGGGCAAGGGGAGAGGGGTGGGGTGGGGACAGTGCTGACACCAGCAAAGGGAGGCTTAGGCAAGAGAAAATGGCATGGCTGTGAACGAAGGTTTGGTCACAGGTACCATCCTAATGTGGCGCTGTTTCTGCATGCGATGTTCCAGACCCAAACACCCAGTCGGGAGCAGGGACTGCTGTTTTGCTCAGACGTGCAGGCTGGGTTCCCCAACACCTCAAAGAGCGTCAGGATGTCCTTATTCTCTCAATGCAGCGGATTGGTGGGGAACAGATATAAAAGGGACGTTCGCCCAGATCACTTTATGCTGAGGGGTAACCCGAACTCCCAGGACAGGGAGAGAAACCCTCCCTCCACACCTGAGGGCGTAGGGTCATCCACAGCCATTTCCAAACCAGGCAGGGGTCTCACTATAAAGGCTCACCTCAAAGATGGCAGTGTGACAGTGCAGCACTCCCTCAGCCCTGACCCTCCGACAGTGCCCGCTCCCTCAGCACTGACCCTCCGACAGTGCCCGCTCCCTCAGCACTGACCCTCTGACAGTGCCCGCTCCCTCAGCCTTGACCCTCTGACAGTGCCCGCTCCCTCAGCACTGACCCTCCGACAGTGCCCGCTCCCTCAGCACTGACTCTCTGACAGTGCCCGCTCCCTCAGCACTGACTCTCTGACAGTGCCCGCTCCCTCAGCTCTGACACCTGAAGCCTGGATCCGGATTAATTTCTCTGGGTCCCTGGAGTGGGGCGTGAACCCCTTTCCTTTCCGAAAGGCAGGGGCATTTCGTGTTTTCTCCAAGTGAGCTAGCCCCGGACGTGTCAGACAGCAGTAGGGAAAAAAAAAAACATGCGTCACAATGATCAGCAATGTTTATTTTCATGCTGCATCTTTGAACCTAAAGCAAACCCCTTTCGGAAGGTCAGCCAGCGCTATGTGCAGGCTTGCACGCCGTGGGGAAAGCATTCTGGACAGAATAAAGGGGTCAGGCAGTGCTTTGGGACAAAGTACACAGAAAACTGGGACAGGTGTCCACCAGCAGAACGTGAATGCACACAATAAAAAGTTTAACTCAAGTGTGGTGCAAAGTCAGCTCGCCCAGAAAGGCTCAAACACCGCTGTTGAGCTGAACACAAATATTGCAACATCAGCTTTATGAGTTATCGGAGTTGACACAGGAATCCAGATCATCAAGATTCGAGCAGCGCCACCTTTTTTAAAGAAGAGAGACATCCCCGAGGCACTTCACAGCAGCCAAGCTCAGCAAATTGGACATTAACATTAAACGCCAGGCCTGCCAAAGACTCATTCTGCCCAAGGACAAGCCTCAGCTCAAGCGAGCTATGGGAGCCAAAAGCTCAGACAATGGGCTTGGCTTTAAGTGGCGTGCGGGAAGGAGGGAAGGGAAGACGGGACGGGTTCAGGGAGGGGATTCCAGAACACACACACCCCTTCCCGGCAGCTGCCCCCCCCCCCCGGTGCCGGAGCGATGGGAATTGGGATCGGAGAAGCTCAGAGATCTTGGAGGGATTGTAGGAGGTGAAATAGAGATAGGGAGGGGTGTATAGGGGGTTGGAGGGTTTCGCAGGGAAGGGAGGGGGTGACAGAGATAGGGAGGGGTGGAGGGGGACCTCAGCAAGGTGTTCTTTTAAAGAACAAAGAGCAAAGAAAATTTACAGCCCAGGAACAGGCCCTCCAGCCCTCCAAGCCTGAGCCGATCCAAATGTACTGTCTAAATCTGTCGGTCAATTCCTAAGCATATGTACCCCTCTGCTCCCACCTACTCATGCATCTGTCCAGACTCTTCTTAAATGAATCTACCGTGTCTGCCTCTACCACCTCTGCTAGCAACACGTTCAAAATGCGCACCACCTTCTGTGTGAAGTACTTACCGTGTGTATCCCCCTTAAACTTTCCACCTCTCATCTTGAATGCACGACTTCTCGTTATTGAATCCTTCACTCTGGGAAAAAGCTTGTCTCTGTCTATACCCTTCATGATTTTGTAAACCTCAATCAAGTCCCCCCTCAATCTCTTTTTTTCCAGTGAAAATAAACCTAACCTACTCAGCCCCTCTTCATAGCAAGTATTTCATTCTGATTGGTAGACAAATGAGTAAGGTTCGGTCACATGGGATAGAGAGGAAGCTAGTCACAATTGGCTTGAAGGAAGAGGGGTATTTTTCAGACTGGAGGCTTGTGAGCAGCAGTGTGCTGTAAGAATCAGTACTGAGTTCACTGCATTTCATCATTTATGTAAAGGATTTAGGTGTGAATATTGGGGCCATTGTTACTAAGTTTACAGATTACATCAGAAAGGCAGTGTAGTAGATTATCTCAGAGTACAACAAGACCACAATTAGATGGGACAAAAGGGCAAAGAGTGACAGATTAAGTTTAATTTAGATAAATACGAGATTTTGAATTTTGTGAATGCAAACCAGGGCAGGAATTATACACTTGATGGTAAGGTCCTGGGGCGTGTTGTGAAACAAAGGGATAGGGCTGCAGGTACATTGTTCCTTGAAAGTGGAGTCGCAGGTAGACAGAGTTGGACAGAACACATTTGGCACATCTCCCTTAATCAGTCAGAGCATTGTGTATAGGGGTTGTGATGGTATGTTGCATCTGTACAGGATGTTGGTGAGGCCACTTTAAAAATACTGTATGCAACTCGGTTTTCTGCAGAAATGATTTAGACACAGATGTTCCAGAACTGGAGGTTTGAGCTGTAGGGAGAGGTTGATTAGGGTGAGGTGTTTCTCCCTGGAGTGTCAGAGGTTGAGGGGTGACATTATAGAGATTTATAAAATCATCAGGGGCATAGATATTCTGAACAGCCACGTTCTGCTCCCCAGTGTAGGGGAGTCCAGAGCAAGAGAGCATAGGTTGAAGGGGAGAGGGCGAATGATTTAGAAGGGACCTGAAGGTAAATGTTACACACAGAGAGTGGTGTGTGTATGGAAAGTGCTGTCAGAGGAAGTGGTGAAGGCAGTTACAATCGCACATTTAAAAGGTATCTGAAAGAGGAGGGATATTGGTCAAATGCTGGCAAATGGGACTGGATCAGAGTTGATATCTGATCGGAGTGAACAGATTGGACTAACGGGTCTGTTTCTATTCTGCATGACTCTCTGATTCTATAAAAAGGATGACGAATAATTCTGATAGGACCTTTCAAGTGGGAATTCTCTTCACTGGAAGTTTATCGTGCCTCCATGCTCACATTGATTGAAAGCTGCATTAGGTAAATATTTGACAGAGAAGTGAGTCACGGATAATGGGATATAGAGAGCAAAGTGGAGCTGAGACCCCAACTTGATCAGCCAGAATCTTAGTGTCTGGTGGAAAAGGCTCAAAGTATCTAATGACCCACTCCTGCTCTTCAGTCCCATTTTTCTGTATTCCATTCAGCCCATCAAACCTGCTAGACAGGAGCAGTTGGAGGCTACTTACTCCTATAACCTGGTGCACAGAAACAGAGGAGACTATTCAGCCTTTCAAGACTGTCCCACACGATGTGAGGTGATTTGGGAAATGTAATTGGAAAACCCAGGCTGTTTATGAAAGAGGCTCCTCATCTCTCTTTACAGAGCTTCCCTTCTCTGCAACTTGTGCTCCATTTGTTGGTCATGTTGTAGACCCAGATTCACTGTGAATACAGCCCACATACCTCACCCAGCGATAGCTCACAAAATCCTCTGGTCTCCCTGACTGCAATATGTAATAACATAACATTCATGAAAATAACACCCACTACCTTTCCAATAACAGAATGTGAGAGCATCAGAAACAGGGGCAGGTCGTTCACTCCCCAAGCCTGCCTTGTCCTTCACTAAGATTGTGGCTGATCTGCTCTCGGTCTGAAATTCTCTTTAATACCCAATTCCTCATAGCCATCACCTCTCTGACAGATCAATATCCATCTAACTCCTCTTCAAATAATTTCAGTCATCTCACTCCCCGAACACTCTTGAGAACAGAAATCATGACATTGAATTCCACCTGTTTGATGAAAACACTTGCTGCTCCTATATCATGGTTTATTGATATGAACAAAAGAGGTTGAGACAGGGGTTCATGTAAAGTGGACTCGCCCTGATATCAAGGCAGTGGTTGCCTTCTGTTGACATCAAGGAACTTAACAAAACTGGACTTAATGGGAATCAGACTAAACTCTCCAGTGTTTGGAGTCAAACATGGCACAAAGGAAGATGTTCATCATCTCAGTCCTGGGTCACCTCTGTGCGAGATCCTCAGGGTAGCTTCCTCTTCACAAACAGCTTCAGCTGCTTCATCAATGTCTCCCGACCCCACCCTCACCAAAATAAGATCAGAAGTGGGGATGGTCACTGAAGACTCCACAATGTTCAGAACATTTTGTCCCCGTCAGCTCCTGAACTAGCCTGTGTCCATGTGCAGCAAGACCCACACTCCATTGAGAGTTGTGCTGTTAACGTGTCTGTAACATTCATTAACTGCACTGCCTATTGCCACAGTAAAATAAGAGTTCATTCAGCACTTCACAGGAATATGAGGAAGTCATTCAGCCCATTGACACTATTGGAGAAGAACAGGGACCACCCATTCAGTGCCTCCAGCCTATTACTCAGGAAGAGAAGGAGTCTAGTGTGATGGGCCACACCAGAGCCCCTCGACATATTGGAAGGCAATAGCCTTGCTTCTAATGTTTTCTTATTTTAAAGGAAATATAAAGGGTCTGTTCCAGATGCAATGTGACAGCATCAAGAGAAAATTCAGTGAGAGTAGCAGCCAGGAGACATTCCCTGACGCTTCCAACTCTGTTGAGACCGCTATAGTTTTTGATGTTACTGAGAAACCAAAACCCAAAGATCCTAATCTGTGAGAGCTGGCCACACCCATTCAGTCTGCATTAAAATAAACCTAAGGCATGCCTCGCTGTTACTGAAGTGTCTTAAGTAACCAGCTTGGTAATGATCGTTCAATTTCTCTCTTAAAAGAAACCAGGACAAAATAACCTCGTAAAGCTACAGCATCATCACACTTGTCAGTACATCGAGCTATCAAACAGGAACCAGGGGTAACCCAGTCAGGCCCTTGGCCCTGTCCAATCGGACGAGGAAGAAGTCAATCAGCCCCTTGAGTTACTTATACATGAACAGTAGGAGGCCATTCCCACCTCAATACACTTACACGGGGGCAGAATGAGGTAATTGATGCTGATTCCTGATGAATGTCTTATTCATGCAACGTCGATTCTCCTGCTTCTCGGATGCTGCCTGACCTGCTGTGCTTTTCCAGCAATCGACGCTCTACTCTGATCCTGGATTAGTGGTGCTGGAGGCGAGGGGAGTTGGGGAAATGTGAGGGGCAGGAGAGGGGACCGAGGACCTTTGGGTGGGGCGCAGAGGTCAGGGAAGGAACGGGAGTTGGGGGAGGACAGTCACGGAGGATGGCGAGTTGAAGGGGATGATAAAGGGCGGGGTAGCAATGTAGTGAGCTAGGAGGGAAGGGATGGGGAATTTGGGGGAAGTTAAGGGGGATAGAGCAAAGGAGGGACGAGGGACGAGTGAAACTGGTGAGGCCTCTGATTGTGTTCCTGTCCAGTGGTTTTGAGCACGTCATGCCTGACTAAGACCCACTGGGGGCTGGCTCCCTCTACACCGTCTGGAGTTGGGGTGGGCTCAGGGTCCGGTGACTGACTGACCGCCTGCGCTGTGTGTTCTTCCAGCATGATCAATGCCGACTTCTGCACCGGGTCTGTCCTGATCTCGTTTGGAGCTCTGCTGGGGAAGACCAGCCCTGCCCAGCTACTGATCATGACTATGTTCGAGTCTGCCCTGTTCTCCATCAATGAGTACGTCCTGCTTTCAGTGTTACAGGTGAGACGCCCAGCTCCAGAAATACGGGGCAGAGCTGAGCCAGCATCATGTCAAAAGGTTGACGGTTCCCGCAGACGAATAGTCCATTCCTTGCCTTGGGGCCAGTGCAGGTGGCATCCATTGCTGGGTAACCCAACCAGCCCAGAAAGGGCTACCCCCCACCCAGTGTCCTCACTCCTCCCCCAACTTCCCCCAATGTCCACTCTACCCCCCTCCCCCAATGACCCCACATCCCCTCCCACTGGCCCTGCCTTGCTGAGTTTCAACTTCTATTACTCTATACAGCTATTCGACTTCATTGGGCATCGCGTGAGGCCCCGAATGGAGATGGGAGTGGGGAAAAGGAAGGAAGATAGAGTAGAGGAGGAAGATCAGACGGTGGGGTGTGGGGTGGGGAAAGGGTGCGGGGAAGAGAATGGAAGACGACAAGGGGGTGTGATGGGAAATGGGACAGTGGTGGGTAGGGAGAGATATGGAGGAGCCAGATGAGTGGAGGATTGTCAGTAAGTAGCAGACTCGAACAGGCCGAATGGCCTATCTCTGATCCTACGTCATCTGGGGTGAGAGGAGAAATCGGGGGAGGGGGAATGGAGGAGGG
>NC_057748.1:27573453-27577622 GCF_004010195.1 Chiloscyllium plagiosum
ATTTAAAAGGCTGGATGGGGACGTGAATAGGAAGGGTTTGGAGGGATATGGGCCAAGTGCTGGCAAATGGGTCGAGATTAGGCTGGGATATCTGGTCGGCATGGACGGGTTGGGCCCGTCCTTGCTGTACGTCTCTCTATAAGCAGTCAGCCACGACAGTAACCATCCCGCAAACCGCTTCAGGACATTATTCCAGCGAGCCATAGTACACTGGAGCACCCCGGAACTGCACAAACTCATAAATGAACACCTACACAACATCTTCAAAAAGCAATAGGAACCCCAAAAAGCTCCGCCCGCTAGGACCCACGCAATGGGAAGACGCAACACACGCAAAGGCACCGGTCGCGACTTTTCCTCACGGGCATCATATTCAAAAATGACCAGCAGACTACTCCGAATCCCCCAAGGTGTCACAAGTAGGCGCACGCTGGGACAGCTACTGGTGAATGTAAAGGATCCGATACCCACAGCCGACAGAAGCAATTTTATATCCACAAAATCCGTGCGGTGCACCTGTACGGCTTCGCGAAGGTGCCCTTCACTGGGCTTCTGCAGTGAGCCAACCACCCTCAGCATCTTCATCAATCACCTTCCCTCCAGCTCTTTTAAACGGAGGGAAAATGTTCCTTTACGCTTACACTGGGAGTACAGCTCCCTCTACACTGATCACCCCCCCCCGCATCCTCCAGTCAAACACTCCCAGGATAGGGACTGCACGGGGTTAGATACAGAGTAAAGCTCCCTCTACACTGTCCCCCCCATCAAGCACTTCCAGGACTGGGAGAGCACGGGGTTAGATACAGAGTAAAGCTCTCTCTACACTGACTTCTCCATCCCAGGGACAGCATGGGGTTAGATACAGAGTAAAGCTCCCTCTACACTGTCCCACCTACCAAACACTCCCAGGACAGGGACAGCACGGGGTTAGATACAGAGTAAAGTTCCCTCTACACTGTCCCCCCCATCTCAGGACAGGGACAACACGGGGTTAGATACAGAGTAAAGCTCTCTCTACACTGACCTCTCCATCCCAGGGACAGCACGGGGGTAGATACAGAGTAAAGCTCCCTCTACACTGTCCCCCCCATCAAGCACTTCCAGGACTGGGAGAGCACGGGGTTAGATACAGAGTAAAGCTCTCTCTACACTGACCTCTCCATCCCAGGGACAGCACGGGGTTAGATACAGAGTAAAGCTCCCTCTACACTGTCCCACCTACCAAACACTCCCAGGGACAGGGACAGCACGGGGTTAGATACAGAGTAAAGTTCCCTCTACACTGTCCCCCCCCATCTCAGGACAGGGACAACACGGGGTTAGATACAGAGTAAAGCTCTCTCTACACTGTCCCCCCATCAAACACTCCCAGGACAGGGACAACACGGGGTTAAATACAGAGTAAAGCTCCCTCTACACTGTCCCCCCATCCCAGGGACAGCACAGGATTAGATACAGAGTAAAGCTCCCTCTACACTGTCCCCCCATCCCAGGACAGGGACAACACAGGGTTAGATACAGAATAAAGCTCCCTCTACACTGTCCCCCCCATCCCAGGACAGGGACAACACAGGGTTAGATACAGAGTAAAGCTTCCTCTACACTGTCCCCCCCATCCCAGGACAGGGACAACACAGGGTTAGACAAGAGTAAAGCTCCCTCTACCCTGTGCCTCCCCCTTCAAACACTTCCTGGACAGGGCATAACCTTCCCTCCATGCTAAGATCAGAGGGAGTGGAGGTTTGTCCACAACTGCACAGTGTTCAGCACCAGTTGCTTCCTACTCTGACCCCAAAGGAATCCATGTTCAAATGCAGCAAGACCAGTTAAGGTCCAGAGGTGGCCTGAGCAGTGGCAAGTCATGTTTGTGTCCCATAAATGCCAGGCAATGCCCATCTCCAACATGGGCAAGTCCCAACATCACCCCCTTGACGTTCAATGGTGTTACCATCACTGAATCCCCCCACTATCAACATCCTGGGGGTTACCATTGAGAGAGAATCTAACCATCGCCCCCTTGAAGTTCAATGGTGTTACCAACACTGAATACCCCCCACTATCAACATCCTGGGAGTTACCATTGAGAGAGAATCTAACCATCACCCCCTTGACGTTCAATGGTGTTACCATCACTGAATCCCCCCACTATCAACATCCTGGGGGTTACCATTGAGAGAGAATCTAACCCTTGCCCCCTTGACGTTCAATGGTGTTACCATCACTGAATCCCCCCCACTACCAACTTCCTGGGGGTTACCACTGAGAGAGAACCTAACCATCACCCCCTTGTCATTAAATGGTGTTACCATCATTGAATTCCCCTCCCCCACTATCAACATCCTGGGGGTTACCATTGAGAGAGACTCTAGCCATCGCCCCCTTGATGTTCAATGGTGTTACCATCACTGAATCCCTCCACTATCAACATCCTGGGGGTTACCATTGAGAGAGAATCTAACCATCGCCCCCTTGACGTTCAATAGTGTTACCATCACTGAATCCTCCCACTATCAACATCCTGGGGGTTACCATTGACCAGAAACTGATCTGGACCCAGCCATAACCACACAGGGGCTACAAGAGCAGGGTCAGAGGCTGGGAATCCTGCAGCGAGTAACTCCCCTCCTGACTCCCTCCTCCCCAAAGCCTGTCCTACCATCGACGAGTCAGGAGGGTGAGGGAATACTCTCCACTCGCCCCTGGACGAGGGGGGGCAACTCTGACAAGACTCGAGAAGCTCGACACCGTCCAGGGACAAAGCAGCCCCCTCCCCACCTCCCTGCCCAGTGTCGATTGGCAACGGCACTCAGCTGATTGGCACCTCCTGGGGGGGGGGGGGGCATCGTCCTCCCGGATGGCCTCTTCCTCCGCTGCGTCTGGCATAGCGTGTGTCAGGCTGTTTAAAGTGTGTGAAAGGCTGTGGTTTAGTGGTTGAGTGTCTGAATAAGGAGATCGCAATCTGTCGGAGCGTTCACAAGTGTTGTGGAAACGAGAAGGTCACAGACTCAGGCGAAAGTGATATTCAGAGGCAGGCCCTACATTCCAGTAAGGACAGTCACGGCTAAGCAGATTTTGTTAGCCAAAAAACACCGATAGACAGACAAACACACATACACACACACGGTCTCGGTGAAAGATTACAGTAAGCGCTTATTGAGGAGGTGGTTGCCTCACTGTTGGTAACAACAGGGACTTTTGATGCGAGTATGGGAAACTGTGCAGCTCACTACTGTCAGTAACTGAATACGAGCGCTGACACATATACTTCAAGCTTTTCCCACAGTTTCCCCTCAGTAACAAAACCCTCTGATGATGCTGAAGCGATGGGCTCACGGGTGGAGGGGCAACGGGAGGGTCAGCACTGAGGGAGCGGGCGCTGTTGGAGGGTCAGTGCCGGGGGACCGGGTGCTGTGGGAGGGTCAGTGCCGAGGGAGCGGGCACTTGTCAGAGGGTCAGCGATGAGGGAGTGGGCACTGTTGGAGGGTCAGCGATGAGGGAGTGGGCACTGTTGGAGGGTCAGTGCTGAGGGAGTGGGCACTGTTGAAGGGTCAGTGCCGAGGGAGCGGGCGCTGTGGGAGGGTCAGCGCTGAGGGACGGGCACTGTCGGAGGGTTAGCGCTGAGGGAGTGGGCACTGTGGGAGGGTCAGTGCCAAATATGACCATCCAATGATCCCACTTTGTTGTAGTGTGAGGGATAACTATCAGCCAAACGACTTGCTTGCTCTCGAAATGTTTCCCCCACCTCAGTGCTGACCCTCTGACAGCGCCCGCTCCCTCAGCACTCACCCTCTGACAGAGCCCACTCCCTCAGCACTGACCCACCCACAGCGGCCACTCCCTCAGCACTCACCCTCCCACAGTGCCCACTCCCTCAGCACTGACCGTCTGGCAGTGCCCATTCCCTCAGCACTGACCCTCTGTCAGCGCCAACTCCCTCAGCACTGACCCTCTGACAGCGCCAACTCCCTCAGCACTGACCCTCTGACAGTGCCCACTCCCTCAGCACTGATCCTCTGACAGTGCCCACTCCCTCAGCACTGATCCTCTGACAGTGCCCACTCCCTCAGCACTGATCCTCTGACAGTGCCCACTCCCTCAGCACTGATCCTCTGACAGTGCCCACTCCCTCAGCACTGATCCTCTGACAGTGCCCACTCCCTCAGCACTGA
>NC_057748.1:27578518-27580953 GCF_004010195.1 Chiloscyllium plagiosum
GAAAGGCCGCCAGCATTCTCAAAGATCCACCCCACCCTGGCAATGTTTTTCCACAACCTCTACCATCGGGGAGAAACTACAGAAGCCTGAACACACGCACCAGCCGGTTTCGAAACAGCTTCTACCCTCCTGTTGTTAGAATACTGAATGGACTCGCAAACTCTTCACATTCGCCCGTACCTGTATTTTTGTTTTTGCCGCTGTTTACCTGTTATTTACTTCTCTATGTGACTTAACTCTGGGATCTGTCTGTGTTGCTCGCAAGACAAAGCGTTTCACTGTGTCTCGGTCCACGTGACAATAAATTCAATTCAATTAATTTCAATTCAACGGCCAGCCTAGAAATTGTCCCCTCTTCCTAATTGCCTCACGAGGTGAACATCTCACGTGTGACTGTCTCAGAGTCGATCCCTCAGAGGCTGGAATTCCCTGTGGGCCCATCCGTCTCTCCCCAGGAATGAATGGGACCTGGGTTTCAACCACAATCCTTGGAGGTTGTCCCAGGTGGGATTCGAACCCTATGATTCCGGAGCGCGGGTCCCTCTGGGTCAGTAGCCGGTGGCGTGGCCGCTGTCAAATGAAGGCCGTGCGTTTGTGTACCGCCTGTCACAACTGCACGGTGTCCCGAAATGCTGTAAAGATGTAATGCTTAGAGCCAATACTGCCTATCCACTACTGTGGGGTGTCCATGGCCATCTGACAGAGGCCAGGTGAGCGAGAATCATTGACCCTGGTCTTTTATCCCCCTGGGAATCTCCAATACAAGCTTTAGGATCTTTCAAATCCACATGAGCGCAGACCTCAGTTTCATCTTAGCTGAGAGACAGTACTCCCTCTCCCCAACAGCGCCTGCTTCCTCGGCACTGACCCTCCGACAGCGCCCGCTCCCTCAGCGCTGACCCTCTGACAGCGCCCGCTCCCTCAGCGCTGACCCTCTGACAGCGCCCACTCCCTCAGCACTGACTCTCCCACAGCGCCTGCTCCCTCAGCACTGACCCTCCGGCAGTGCCCACTCCCTCAGCACTGACCCTCTGACAGTGCCTGCTCCTTCAGCACTGACCCTCTGACAATACCCGCTCCCTCAGCACTGACCCTCTGGCAGTGCCCACTCCCTCAGCACTGACCCTCTGGCAGTGCCTGCTCCCTCAGCACTGACCCTCTGGCAGTGCCCACTCCCTCAGCACTGACCCTCTGGCAGTGCCCACTCCCTCAGCACTGACCCTCTGGCTGTGCCTGCTCCCTCAGCACTGACTCTCCGACAGTGCCCACTCCCTCAGCACTGACTCTCCGACAGCACCCACTCCATCAACGCTAACCCTGCAACAATGCCCGCTCCCTTAGCGCTGACTGTCTGACAGTGCCCACTCCCTCAGCACTGACCCTCCAACAGTGCCTACTCCTTCAGTGCTGACCCTCCCACAGTGCACTACTCTCTCAGCACTGACCCTCCCATAGTACACTACTCCCTCAGCACTGACCCTCCGACAGCACCCACTCCCTGAATACTGACCCTCTAAAAGTGCCTGCTCCCTCAGCACTGACCCTCTGACAGTGCCTGCTCCCTCAGCACTGACCCTCCGACAGCGCCTGCCTCTCTCTGTCACGTCCCAACCAGCGTCGACCTGGATTGTGGGCTCTGGATTTGGCACTGGTGGCCAGGAGTTACAAACCCACGGGCAGGTCTTGGTACCCAATGAGACCCAGCCACTGCCAATGGATCCTAGGGAAACCGCAATGAGCGTGAAAGTTGTGATTAGAAGTAGCTGGGTCAGTCGCATTCGAAGAGAGTCACTCTCTGTGCGTCTAGTTACATAACTGAGTGGTCACACAGTGCAAGATGATGTGTTGATAGGGTGATAAGATTGACACGTTTAGCAAACATTCAAAAGGTCAAAGCGCCCTGATTAGCAAATGGAAAAACTGTTTCCTGTCGAAGTCGCTGGTGTCAACAATTTACCGTCTACCTTTCTGGTAAATACAACTTTATTTTCTCTCTCTCTCTCTCCCTCGGCAACGTTTCCCCTCAGAAAATTGCCTCTGATGTCACGTTGCCCAACACCAATTGCCAGCCTTCGGAAACTTGGTTTCCGATCTCCGTCGGAGAGGGAGCGGTGAATCCCCCGCGCTTCCCGTCACCACCCCAACCCTGGGGGTGTCACGGCGCACAGCAAGATCCCCGGGGCCGGTTCCAAATCCCGTCACCAATTCGCCAACCGCCCCGATAGGGGGGGGAATGACCAAACCTCCGAGTGGGCAGGAAGTGGGGCACAAGAGCACGCTCTCTCTCTCTCTCTCTCTCTCTCTCTCGTGGGGCCCACTTGACCTTCGCCCTCCGACCCTGGGTGTTGACGCCTCACTTCCAGAGAAGATCCGAGGGGCTGTTCTCCCTCACCCTCACCTTCCAGCCTGACCCCTCCAACCCTCCAGTCCACCCT
>NC_057748.1:27585603-27587828 GCF_004010195.1 Chiloscyllium plagiosum
TCACCCCCTCCAGCCCCCTACACCCCCTTCCTATCTCCCTCCCTGGAGCGTCGGAGGCTGAGGGGGTGACCTTATAGAGTTTTATAAAATCATGAGGGGCATGGATAGGGTAAATAGACAAAGTCTTTTCCCTGGGGTGGAGGAGTCCAGAACTAGAGGGGCATAGGTTTAGGGTGAGAGGGGGAAGATATAAAAGAGACCTAAGGGGCAACTTTTTCACACAGAGAGTGGTATGTGTATGGAATGAGCTGTCAGAGGAAGTGGTTGAGGCTGGTACAATGACAGCATTTAAAAGGCATTTGGATGGGTCTATGAATAGGAAGGGTTTGGAGGGATATGGGCCAAGTGCTGGGAGGTGGGACTAGATTGGGTTGGGATATCTGGTCGGCATGGACGGGTTGGACCGAAGGGTCTGTTTCTGTGCTGTACATCCCTATGACTCAATGACTCTCCTGAACGGGTCTGACCCCAATTCTCAGTCTGTACAAATATTTATAAAAGTGGAGATATTATTCAATTGTATAAGATAACCCGAGAGTTAGATAGAGTGGACAGTGAGAGCCTTTTTCCTTGAATGGGTATAGCTAACACGAGGGGACATAGCTTTAAACTGAGGGGTGATCGATATAGGACAGATGTCCGAAGTAGTTCCTTTACTCAGAGAGTAGTAGGGGTGTGGAAGGCACTGCCTGGAACAGTAGTAAATTCGCCAACTTTAAGGGCATTTAGATGGTCATTGGATAGGCATATGGATGATAATAGAGGTTAGATGGGCTTCAGATTGGTTTCACAGGTCGGCCCAACATCAAGGGCCGAAGGGCTGGTAATGTTCAATGACTTACGTTCTATGCAGCACAGAAACAGACCTTTCGACCCACCCATTCCGTGCTGACCACAATCCCGAACTCAACTAGTCCCACCTGCCCTGCTCCTGCCCCATATCCCTCCAAACCTTTCCTCTTGTTGCACTCATCCAAATATCTTTTAAATGTAGTGGCCGCTTCCTCAGGAAGTTCATTCCCCATCCCATCCTCTGCGCGCAAAAAAAAAAAGTCTTCTTCCAATCTTTCTCTCCTTAAAAATATGAGCTCCTCCCCCCTCCCCATCACCGCCGACAGATTCCCCCATCCTGGGGAAACTATACCCACTGTGAAGGCAGGAATGGGTCTGATTTCCCTGATCTGCTGTGCGTTTCCAGCACAGCCCTAATCTCTACACCTGCCATTAACCCTATCCGTGCCCCCTCACATATCTTATAAATCTCCATAATCTCCTCACAATCTCCTCTGCTCCAGTGAAAAAAAGAAACAGGTTCGGCCTCTCTCAATATCTCGCATTTTCCATATCTGGCAACATCCCGGTAAATCACGTCTCCAGTTTAATAGTAGCCTTCCTGTAACAGAACCAGACACAGCAGTCTAGCAGAAGCCTCACCAACCTCCTGTACAACTTTAACATGACGTCCCTAACTGAGTGATGAAAGGCCTTATTAGAGAAAGGTATACAGGTTTGGTCGGATTTATTTAAGAAAGGATTTAGAGGCAGTTCAGGGAAGGTTCACGCAGCTGATTTCCCTGGAATATGAGGCCATGAGGAGGAATTGTGGACATTTCCTTGGGAATTTGCAATAATAAAGTAATCTCGTTGAAGTAGATAAACGCTTTGACAGAGTGAGTGGATGGTTGCTCCTGTCGGGGGGGGTGATATTTTCGAAACAATGAGACTTCCATCTCAGGTAGAAATTCGTTTCTCTCTCCCAAAAGTCTCGGAGCCGCAGAGATCAGTGGAGTTGGGCGTCAGTGATAACTCTCAGGTCCTTGACCAACCGGGGAGCTGAGGGTTATCGGGGAAAGGGAGTGCAGGCGAGAACGTGCAGGTGAGCCAGAGATAGGACGGTCGGCTCGAAGGGGCCGAATGGCCTCTTATAATTCAGTTACTGCAGGCTGTGACGGGGCTAAAGGTGATCAACTATTTCACCATCCAATACTGCTTTGCTTTATTTTCCCTGCTCCATCCATCCATCACTGCCACAGAGTTAGTGTTGCATCTCTCTCTCTCTCCCTCCCCCTCCCTCTCCCCCTCTCTCTCTCTCCCACTCTCTGCACTCTCTCGTCCCCATCTCTCCCTTCCTCTCCCTCTCTCTCTCTCTCCTCTCCGCACTGTGTCTCTCCCCATCTCTCTCTCTCCCTCTTCCCTGTCTCTCTCTCTCTCTCTCTCTCCCCTCT
>NC_057748.1:27588056-27589214 GCF_004010195.1 Chiloscyllium plagiosum
CTCTCTCCATCCGCCCACTCTCTGTCCCCCTCTCTCTGACCCACCCTATCTCTCTCTCCCTCCCCCGCTCTCTCTCTCCCTCTGCCCCTCTCTCTCACTCTCCCCCTCTCTCCCCCTCTCTCCCTCTCTCTCTCTCTCTCTCTCAGACCGAACCACGTCTCGGCAGTGAAATGCTGACTAACGGACATTCTGTAATTAGGTCACATTGACCCTCGAGTGCTCCCTTCTTGTTGCTGTGCGCCTGACACACTGTTGGTGATGCCTTGCTTTTCCATCGTGCTGTGGTCAGGGGCCACTCGCAGCCGATGACATATTTCCACTTTGTGGTGAACTGACCACCTCGAGATCGCTCGAGACACACTCAACGGCCGCGCCTGGCGACCACACAGCCAGCGTGCTGGGGCCATCTCATAACACCCCCACACTGTCCTCGTTTCTCTCTCTCTCTCTCTCTCTTTCTACACTACCCCCCCCTCCCCAGGCCTTCCCTCTTGGCCTAGAACTCATCCCCACTCCCATCAGCCTCAGAGACGCACCTCTGTTCATCACCCCAATCCTTCGCCTGATGCGGGTGCCCACCCCAAAGCCATCCCTGGATACTATGGGACAAAACGGCTCCTGCTCCCCCTCACTGGTTAGCACCGCAGCCTCAGGGTGCCAGGGACCTGGGTCCGATTCCCCCCATCGGGTGACTGTCTGTGTGGAGTTTTCACATTCGCCCACAACCCCGTGTCTGCGTGGGTTTCCTCCGGGTGCTCCGGTTACCTCCCACAGGCTAAAGACATGCAGGTTGGGGGTGGATTGGCCGTGCTACATTGTCCCATAGTGCCCAGGGATGTGCAGGTTAGGGTGGATTGGCCATGCTAAATTGTCCCATAGTGTCCAGGGATGTGCCGGTTAGGGTGGATTGGCCATGCTACATTGTCCCATAGTGCCCAGGGATGTGCAGGTTAGGGTGGATTGGCCATGCTAAATTGTCCTGTAGTGTCCTAGGATGTGCAGGTTAGGACGGATTGACCATGCTACATTGTCCCATAGTGCCCAGGGATGTGCAGGTTAGGGTGGATTGGCCATGCTAAATTGTCCTATAGTGCCCAGGGATGTGCAGGTTAGGGTGGATTGGCCATGCTACATTGTCCCATAGTGCCCAGGGATGTG
>NC_057748.1:27592040-27597516 GCF_004010195.1 Chiloscyllium plagiosum
CCCATAGTGTTCAGGGATGTGTAGGTTAGGGTGGATTGGTCATGCTAAATTGTCCCATAGTGCCCAGGGATGTGCAGGTTAGGGTGGATTGGCCATGCTAAATTGTCCCATAGTGCCCAGGGATGTGCAGGTTAGGGTGGATTGGCCATGCTAAATTGTCCCATAGTGCCCAGGGATGTGCAGGTTAGGGTGGATTGGCCATGCTAAATTGTCCCATAGTGCCCAGGGATGTGCAGGTTAGGGTGGATTGGCCATGCTAAATTGTCCCATAGTGCCCAGGGATGTGCAGGTTAGGGTGGATTGGCCATGCTAAATTGTCCCATAGTGCCCAGGGATGTGCGGGTTAGGGTGGATTGGCCATGCTAAATTGTCCCATAGTGCCCGGGATGTGCAGGTTAGGGTGGATTGGCCATGCTAAATTGTCCCGTAGTGTCCAGGGATGTGCAGGTTAGGGTGGATTGGCCATGGGAAAATGTCCCATAATGCCCAGGGATGTGCAGGTTAGGGTGGATTGGCCATGCTAAATTGTCCCATAGTGCCCAGGGATGTGCAGGTTAGGGTGGATTGGCCATGCTAAATTGTCCCATAGTGTCCAGGGATGTGCAGGTTAGGGTGGATTGGCCGTGCTAAAATGTCCCATAATGCCCAGGGATGTGCAGGTTAGGTGCATTAGTCAGGGATATTAGTAGAAGAATAGGTTGGGGTGGGATGTTCTTTGGAGGGTCGGTCTGGAGGTTTTTAGATTAGATTAGATTACTTACAGTGTGGAAACAGGCCCTTCGGCCCAACAAGTCCACACCGCCCCGCCGAAGCGCAACCCACCCATACCCCTACATATACCCCTTACCTAACACTACGGGCAATTTAGCATGGCCAATTCACCTGACCTGCACGTCTTTGGACTGTGGGAGGAAACCGGAGCACCCGGAGGAAACCCACACAGATACAGGGGGGAGAACGTGCAAACTCCACACAGCCTGAGGCGGGAATTGCACCCGGGTCTCTGGCGCTGTGAGGCAGCAGTGCTAACCACTGTGCCACCGTGCTGCCCACACTGTTGGGCTGAATGGCCTGTTTCCACACTGTAGGGATAGACACTCCAATCTATTTGCCCACTTATCATTTCGGCCACGGGCTAAGTTGTTAGACTGCTCCCGTTATCCCAGAGAGTTTGACTTCACCCTCTGGTGACTGTGTACAGTTTGCACATTCTCTCCCCACCTGCCCGCATCCACGTCCGCGTGGGCTACCCCCCCACAGTCCGAGGATTTGCTTGAGGAGCAGGACTAGGCCGTCTGTCTCCTCTTGCACCTGCTCCATCACGGCTGACCTATCTCACCGTCCCCGGCTCCCGCTTACCCGTCCCGTTATCCCTTTACCGTTCCGAAATCTATCCTGTCCCTGGAAAACATTCCTGAAGCGGCGACTCTCCTGCTCCTCGGATGCTGCCTGACCCGCTGTGCTCTTCCAGCGCCTCACTTCGCAACTCCGACTCTCCAGCGCCTGCAGCCCTCACTTTCCCCTTCAAAACATTCAGCAGGGCAGCCTCAACAGATTCCCGACCCTCAGAGTGAAGAGGTCCCTCCTCAGCTCAGTCCGAAATCTGCTCCCCACCCCCTTATTTTGAGACTGTACCCCCCCGTCGCTCTAGTTTCACCCTCCAGTGGGAACAAGCTCCCAGTTTCTATCTGGGGAGGGATCTGGGTGTGCAAGTACATAGATCCCTCAAAGTTGCCACCCAAGTGGATAGCCTTGTTAAGAAAGCATATGGTGTTTTGGCTTTCACCAACAGGGGGATTGAGTTTAAGAGCCGCGAGGTTTTGCTGCAGGTCCCTGGTGAGACCACACTTGGAATATTGTGTCCAGTTCTGGTCGCCCTACTATAGGAAAGATACAGAGACTTTGGAGAGGGTGCAAAGAAGGTTTACCAGGATGCTGTCTGGACTGGAGGGCTTACCTTATGAAGAAAGGTTGAATAAGCTCAGACTTTTCTCTCTGGAGAGAAGGAGGAAGAGAGGAGACCTGATCGAGTTGTACAAAATAACGAGAGGAATAGATAGAGTCAATCGCCAGAGACTTTTCCCCAGGGCAGGATTGACTGGCACGAGAAGTCATAGTTTTAAGATTTTAGGAGACTGGTGTAGAAGGGAACGTCAGAGGTAGGTTCTTTACGCAGTGAGTTGTGACTGCATGGAATGCGTTGCCAGCTGCGGTGGTGGAAGCAGAGTCGTTGGGGACATTTAAGCGACTGCTGGACATGCACATGGATAGCAGTGAGTTGAGGGGTGCGTAGGTTAAGTTACTATATTTGACATGAGGATTAAATCTCAGCACAACATCGTGGGCCAAAGGGCCTGTTCTGTGCTGTACTTGTCTATGTTCTATCCTTTCTAGTCCCTTCATCATTCTGTATCTTTCTATAAGATCGTCCCCCCCCCGCTCATTTTGCTAAATTCCAATGAGTATAGTCTGCGATCTCTCCTTGTAAGCTAACCCTCTCAACTCCAAAACCAACTGAGTGAACCTCCTCTGCACCCCCCCTCCCTCTGACAATCGACAGTGGATTCACAGGCACCATGAAAGTCAACTCCTAATTCCAGGTTTTTATGGATTTGAATTCCACCATCTTCCACAGAAGTGATTCCACCATTACCTGGGTCTCTGGATCGACAGTCGAGTGGTAAGACACTGGAAAGCAGAGTTAACGTTTCAGGCCATAGAGCTGTCCAGACTCTTTGGTCCAACTCGTCCAGGCCGACCAGATACCCTAAATTAATCTAGTCCCATTTGCCATCACTTGGCCCATATACCTCTCAACCCTTCCCATTCACGTCCCCATCCAGATGCCTTTTAAATGCTGTCATTGTACCAGCCTCCACCACTTCCTCTGGCAGCTCATTCCATACACGTACAACCCTCTGCGTGAAAAAGTTGCCACTCAGGTCCCTTTCCCCTCTCACCCTAAACCTATGCCCCTCTAGTTCTGGACTCCCCCACCCCAGAGAAAAGACCTGGTTTATTTACCCTATCCATGCTCCCTCATGATTTTATCAACCTCTATAAGGTCACCCCTCAGCCTCTGACGCTCCAGGGAAAACAGCCCCGGCCTGTTCAGCTTCTCCCTGTAGCTCGAACCCTCCAACATCCTTGTAAATCTTTTCTGAACCCTTTCAAGTTTCGCAATATCTTTCCTATGGCAGAGAGATCAGAATTAAACGCAGTATTCCAACAGCGGTCTAACCAATGTCCTGTACAGTTGCAACATGACCTCTCAACCCCTGTACTCAATACTCTGACCAATAAAGGAAAGCATACCAAATGCCTTCTTCACTATCCTATCCACCTGCGACTCCACTTTCAGGGAGCTATGAACCAGCACTCCAAGATCTCTTTGTTCGGCAACACTTTCAACAAATACCCACTGCCCTCTCGACCATGCTATGTTTAAATCTGTACCCCTCGCAACAGAGGTTGGGGGAGAGGGAGTGACCTGGGTGAAGAATTCATGCGACAAATGGTGAAGGGAGTTTTGGGAGAGAGAGAGATGGACAAACATGTGATTCTGTCATTTTCTGAACTGCAGACAACTTTGCATGACCACTAGACAGCATATCAATATAAAATCAAGATGGAGAGTAGGCCATTCAGCCCATCCCACCCTTCAATAAGATCGGTTCGGCTCCCTCCTCAGCGACCATTTGATTCAGGGGAGAGGAGACGGTGGATGTTGTGTTATTGCTAACCCAGAGACCCAGATGACATTCCGGGGACCTGGGATCAAATCCCTCCGCGGCCAATGGTGGAATTTGCATTCCGTAAAAATCTGGAATTGAGAATCGACTCGTGGATCGTTGGGAGTAGGCCATTTGTCTCTTGGAGTCCACACCAACCCTCTGTACAGAATCCCACCCTGACACGGCTCTGTCCATACAGAGTATATGAAGAAGCAGCAAGTGCTTCCAAATAAACTTGTTGGACTATAACCTGGTGCTGTGTGATGTTTTACCTTTGTACACTACAGTCCAATACCGGCATCTCCAAGTCATGACTGTCCCAGTAATGTTGCATTCCACTTGGCCAATCCACCCTACCCGGCACATCGCTAGGCACTATGGGTAATTTAGCACGGCCAATCCACCCTACCCGGCACATCCCTAGGCACTATGGGTAATTTAGCACGGCCAATCCACCCTACCCGGCACATCCATAGGCACTATGGGTAATTTAGCATGGCCAATCCACTCTAACCTGCACATCCCTGGGCACTACGGGACAATTTCCCATGGCCCATCCACCCTAACCTGCACATCCCTGGACACTATGGGACAATTTGGCATGGCCAATCCACCCGAAAGTGCACATCCCTGGGCACTATGGGACAATTTAGTATGGCCAATCCACCCTAACCTGCACGTCCCTGGGCACTACGGGACAATTTAGAATGGCCAATCCACCCTAACCTGCACATCCCTGGGCACTATGGGACAATTTGGCATGGCCAATTCACCCTAACCTGAACATCCCTGGACACTATGGGACAATTTAGCATGGCCAATTCACCCTAACCTGTGCATCCCCTGGGCACTATGGGACAATTTGGCATAGCCAATTCACCCTAACCTGTGCATCCCCTGGGCACTATGGGACAATTTGGCATGGCCAATCCACCCAAACCTGCACATCCCTGGGCACTATCGGACAATTTAGTATGGCCAATCCATCCTAACCTGCACAACATCCCTGGGCACTATGGGACAATTTAGCATAGCCAATCCACCCTAACCTGCACGTCCCTGGGCACTACAGGACAATTTAGCATGGCCAATCCACCCTAACCTGCGCATCCCTGGACACTACAGGACAATTTGGCATGGCCAATCCACCCTAACCTGCGCATCCCTGGACACTACAGGACAATTTAGCACGGCCAATCCACCCTAACCTGTGCATCCCCTGGGCACTATGGGACAATTTAGCATGGCCAATTCACCCAAACCTGCACATCCCTAGGCACAATGTAATAATTTAGCATGGCCAATCCACCCTAACCTGCACAACATCCCTGGGACTATGTAATAATTTAGCATGGCCAATTCACCCAAACCTGCACATCCCTGCGCACTATGGGACAATTTAGCATGGCCAACCCACCCTAACCTGCACATCCCTGGGCACGATGGGACAATTTAGCATGGCCAATCCACCCTAAACTGCACATGTTTAGACTGTGGGAGGAAACCAGAGCACCCGGAGGAAACCCACACAGACACTGAGGGAAAGTGCAAACTCCACACAGACAAGTCTCCTGAGGTGGGAGTTGAACCCGGATCCCTGGCGCTGTGAGGCAACAGTGCTAACCACTGAGCCACCGTGAATCCATTGCTTATTGTCTGGAAAACCCATGTGGTTCCCTGATGTCCTTCAGGGAAGGAAACTACCATCTTTACCTGGCGGTGGGCCTACACGTGACCCCAGA
>NC_057748.1:27598016-27606852 GCF_004010195.1 Chiloscyllium plagiosum
AGGTGGTGGAAATGACGAAGGATGATGGTGGGGTCTGTTTGGAGGTGGCGGAAAGACCACTCCCTCCGCGACTCCCTCGTCAGATCCACATGCCCCACCAACCCAAACTCTACTCCCGGCACATTCCCCTGCAACCGCAAAAAATGCGCCCACACCTCCCCCTATCACTTCCCTCCAAGGCCCCAAGGGATCCTTCCATATCCGTCAGAAATTCACCTGCACCTCCACACACATCATTTATTGCGTCTGCTGGACCCTATGTGGCCTTCTATACATTGGGGAGACTGGCTGCCTACTTGCGGAACGTTTCAGAGAACACCTCTGGGACACCCGGACCAACCAACCCAACTGCCCCGTGGCTGAACACTTTAACTCCCCCTCCCACTCCACCAAGGACATGCAGGTCCTTGGCCTCCTCCACCGCCAGACCATGGCAACACGACGCCTGGAGGAAGAGCGCCTCATCTTCCACCTAGGAACCCTCCAGCCACAAAGGATGAATGCAGATTTCTCCAGCTTTCTCATTTCTCAGTCCCAACCCACAGACTCAGCACCGCCTTCTTGACCTGCAATCTTCTTCCCGACCTCTCCGCCCCCACCCCTTCTCCGGCCTACCACCCTTACCTTAACCTCCTTCCACCTATCGTATTCCCAACGCCCTTCCCCCAAGTCCCTCCTCCCTACCTTTTATCTTAGCCCGCTTGGCACACCCTCCTCATTCCTGAAGAAAGGCCTATGCCCGAAACGTCGATTCTCCTGTTCCTTTGATGCTGCCTGACCTGCTGCGCTTTTCCAGCAACACATTTTTAAGCTCTGATCTTCAGCATCTGCAGTCCTAACTTTCTCCTGAATGTAGACCAGTCCAGGTAGTCACATAGGAGCTCATCTGTTAGCTCAGACCAGCACTGTCGGACTTTCTGTACCGATCCTCATGCTTCAGTCTCCGCTTGTACACCAGGAGAAGGTACACAGTCTTATGGTCTGATTTCCCAAAATGCCTGTGGGGCGATGGAGCGGTAGGGGTCTTAGATGGTGTAACAGTGGTCTGGGATGTTTGAGCCTCTGGTGGGACAGAAGATGTGTTGATGGCATTTGGTAGCACTCTGTTGACGGCCTGTTTGAAATCACTGGCTACAATGAACGTGGCCTTGGGTCTCAAAGCTGTTTGTGGTGGTGCATATTTCATCCTGGGCGGGGATGCAAACTGCTGTGAGGATGGAAAAGTAAAACCATGTGGCAGGTAGTGGGGACGGTATTTCACTGTTAGGTATTCTAGGTCCAGGGAGCAGTGACCCACCAGAGTCATCACATCTGAGCGCCAAGAGGTATTGATCAGCAGGCAGATCCCCCTCCTCCCTTTGGCTTACTGGAAGACACCATGAGGGCCATCCAGTAGATTGAGAAACCCTCAGGTTGTAAGGCACAGTCAGGTGAAGCAGGATCTAAAACAGAACACACAGCAGACTCTCAGTTCTCTTTGGGAGCCTTGCTTTAAGTTCACACAGCTTGTTTTTAATGGCTTGGACATTTGCTAGCAGTATGCCGGAGTTGGGGGACGGGGAGAGCTTGGAACTGTGGTTGTTTCAGTCTCGCCCGCAGGCCATCATGTCTCCCACGTTTACTGAGTAATTGGCTGCTTCCGGTTGGGTCCTCGAGTTGGTGTGGATGGTCTGTCATTCCAGAAGGTAAGTGGGAGCGTCCGACGGGGTCCTGGGCACAGGTCGCGGCCCCGAGCGCTCCGGGTTGGGGAAGGGGGTGCAGTCTTGTTCTGGGTCTGGTTGAGTCTCAGTGTCAGGTCTCCATGGGATCGGGGAGGGCATTGGGTCCACTCCAAGAAATCGGGCCTTCGAGAAGCCTTTAAGTGGATGGTCACTTCATTGCCACGTCGTGGTTCTAATGTCAGCATCGGGACCCGACATTTCACGCAGCCAGGCACTCTGGGATATCCTGGTATTTGTTGCGTCAGATCCATTTGGTCCATTAGTTGGTTCAAGAGATTGAAAGATGACCAGACCCATAAGTAGATTAAGAGAACATTGTTAGTAATTCTGACAAAATTACAATTGAGATTTAAAAACGTAGAACGATTATAAAAGATGTGAAGGGTTGATCTGGTGAGGCCACCCTCCAGTGCCATCATCTTTCTTCAAACTCCAATGAGTAGAGTCCCAACCTGTTTAGCCTTTGCTCATAAGACAATCCCTCCATAATAGGGATTATTCTAGTGAACCACCTCTGAACTGTCTCCAGTAAAATAATATCTTTCCTTATATCAGGGGACCAAAACTGCTCACTGTACTCCATATGTGGTCTCGCGTACAACTTGTAGCAGTAAGACTTTCCTGTTCATAGCTCCTTGAATGTGGAGTCGCAGGTAGATAGGATAGTGAAGGCGGCATTTGGTAGGCTCTCCTTTATTGGTCAGAGTATTGAGTACAGGAGTTGGGAGGTCATGTTGAGGTTGTACAGGACATTGGTTAGGCCACTGTTGGAATATTGCGTGCAATTCTGGTCTCCTTCCTATTGGAAAGATGTTGTGAAACCTGAAAGGGTTCAGAAAAGATTTACAAGGATGTTGCCATGGTTGGAGGATTTGAGCTACAGGGAGAGGCTGAACAGGCTGGGGCTGTTTTCCCTGGAGGGTCGGAGGCTGAGGGGTGACCTTATAGAGGTTTACAAAATTATGAGGGGCGTGGATAGGGTAAATAGGCAAAGTGTTTTCCCTGGGGTGGGGGAGTCCAGAACAAGGGGGCATAAGTTTAGGGTGAGAGGGGAAAGATATAAAAGAGACCTAAGGGGCAACGTTTTCATGCAGAGGGTGGTACATGTATGGAATGAGCTGCCAGAGGAAGTGGTGGAGGCTGGTACAATTGCAGCATTTAAGAGGCATTTGGATGGGTATATGAATGGGAAGGGTTTGCAGGGATATGGGCCGGGTGCTGGCAGTTGGGACTAGATTGGGTTGGGATATCTGGTCGGCATGGACGGGTTGGACCGAAGGGTCTGTTTCCGTGCTGTACGTCTCTCTGACTAACAGCCAACACTCCATGAGCCCATTCTGATTACCTGCTGGCCCTATGTGCTGGCATTTTTTTTCTTTTCTTTCTTTTGCCAGAAAACAATCACAATAACCAATAAAGAAAACCAAAAAAATTCAAAATAAACTCCTCCTCAGTAGGAAGGCACCAACAGCAGGAAATAAGATAGACTGACTGGGTGGTTCCAGGCCAATCAGATGTTCCTCTCCTCTCCTCTCTCCTATACAGAAAAGTGAAGAGTCTTTCACTCTCACTGATCTATCTCCCTCAAAGGCAGCTCTCACAGTGAACAAGATGCATGATACTTCTGTTTATTATTATTCTTCTCTTTTCTTCTCCCCACTTTACCACCTGACAGCAGTCGTGGTTATTTTCCCCCGGCACCCATGTCATGTGTGTGCAGGTGTCGGACGCATTGAAGATCAACAAGTGTGTAAATCTTTGTTTATATTCCACCACCAGGAAGAGGGGAAGCACCAGAGTGGCCAGTGACAAGCAGTGCCCTTCTCAGAGGGCAATGCTGCACGATCAAACAGTGAAGGGGAGGGCAGGGATTAAATCAACATAGAGTTGGAGGGGGGAATAATACACTCCACTCCCTGCGGTGCCCACCTCTCCCTGAAAATGTCGAGGGTGTGCTTTTTATTTTCGGAAAACACCCGGGTGGCCAGTGACAAGCAGTGCCCTTCACAAAAGGCAATGCGACACTCCTGTTTTTTTTTTGTTTTTTTTGTTTGTTTTTTAAATATTTTTTTCTTTTTCCATTCTTTTTAACCCCCACACTACCGCAGTTAGCTTATTTTTCCCCAGCACCCATGGTGTGTGTGTGTGCAGGTGTGAGACAGTGAGAGACACAAGGTGCACGAATCTTTATTCAATTTCCACCACCAAGAAGATAGGAAAACACCCGAGTGGCCAGTGACAAGCAGTGCCCTTCACATCAAAGGGCAATGCTGTGTGATCAAACAGTGAAGGGGAGAGCAGGGATTAAATCAACATAGAGTTGGAGGGGGGAAATAATACACTCCACTCCCTGCAGTGCCCACCTCTCCCTGAAAATGTCAAGGGTGTTAGTGAGTGTGTGCTGGCTTTTTGTGTTTCATGCACATGTACCTCCATGTGTTGCAACTTTCTGCCTTATTTCTACTTAAGTAATACTGTTCTCTCATTCTCCATTCTAATGACTTCAGATTTTCCCACGTTATACTACATTTGCCAATTATTTTTTTGTCCACTCACTCAGCCTATCAATATCTCTCTGTAAACTCTTTGTATCCCTCTCACAACTTGCCTTTCTACAAATTTGGCTCCAATACACTTGCTTACTTCCTTTAAGTTGTTGCAGTTGTGGTCCCAGAGCTGAGACCTGTGAAACCCCCCACTGGTTATAGGTCATCAACCCGGATAAGCACCCCTTATCCCCACCTGCTGTTTCCTGCCCATCAGCCAATTCTCTATCCACACCAGTATACTACGATTAAAACCATAGGCCTTTATGAATTAACCTTTTGGGACTTAATTTGTCAAATGCCTTCTGGAAGTCCAAATTGAACACATCTACTTGTGCCCCTCTATCCACTCTGGTTGAGGCTTCCTTGAAAAACTCTAATAAATTAGTCAGACAGGACTCGCTTTTCATGAAACACGCTGATTGTGGTTTATTCAATTACATATATCGCTGGGAGCTCATGAATTATCTCATAAATGCCTACTACTGATAGTGTACTTCCTGCTAATTTATCTGTTTAGTACATTTAGCAAACTCTCTCCTCATTTCATTGTAATTCTCTTTATTTAAGTCAAACACAATTTCTGGCCTGAGTTTCTCACTCTCAACCCAACTGTTAAATGGTATCATGTTATGATCACTACGGCAACCGACTAACCACAGACATCTACTACAAACCCACCGACTCCCAAGCTACCTGGACTACATCTCCTCCCACCCTGCCTCCTGTAAAAATGCCATTCCTTATTCCCAGTTCCTCCGCCTGCACCACATCTATTCCTAGGATGACCAATTCCACCATAGAAAATCCCAAATGCCCTCTTTTTTTCAAAGACCCCTCCCACGTGGTTGACGATGCACTCCAGCGCACCTCCTCCATTTCCCACACCTCCAACCTTGAACCCCACCCCTCCCAACGCAACAAGGACAGAATCTCCCCCACGCTCTTCACCTTCCACCCCACCAACCTTTGTATACATTGCATCATTATCCGCCACTTCTGCCACCTACAGACAGATCCCATCACTAGGTATATGTTTCCCTCCCACCCCTATCAGTATTTTGAAGAGACCATTCCCTCTGCAACTCCCTTGTCAGATCAACCCCTCTCACCAGCCCACACCCCACTCCCAGCACCTTCCCCTACCAACGCAAAAGGTGCAAAACCTATGCCCCCACCCCCCCCCCCTCTCCAAAGCCCCAAAGGATCCTTCCACATCTGACAGAAATTTACCTGTACTTCTACAAATGTCATCTACTGTATCCATTGCACCCAATGTGGTCTCCTCTACATCGGGGAGACAAGACGCCAACTTGCAATCATTTCAGAGGACACCCGCACCAACCAACCCCACCGCCCGGTGACTGAACACTTCAACTCCCCCTCCCAGTCCACATGCAGATACTGGGCCTCCTCCATTGCCAAACACTAACCACCCGATGCTGGGAGGAAGAATGCCTCATCTTCTGCTTTGGGACCCTGCAACCACACGGGATTAATGAGGATTTCACCAGTTTCCTCATTTCCCCTCCCCCCATCTTATTCCAGTCCTAAGCCTCCACTAGGCTCCGCCCTCTTGACCTGTCATATCGTCTTTCCCATCTATCCGCTCCACCCTCCTCTCCGACCTATTACTTTCTCCCCTACCTTCATCAACCTATTGCATTTTCAGCTTCCTTCCACCCACCCCCCCATCCCCTTCCATTTATCTCTCAGCAACCCCCTCTCTCCCCCCAGTCCACATTCCTGATGAAGGGCTTAAGCCCAACACATCAATCCTCCTGCACCTTGGATGCTGCCTGACCTGTTGCGCTTTTCCACCACCACACCCTCGACTCTGATCTCCAGCATCTGCACTCCTCACTTTCTCCTATGATCACTACTTCCCAGGGGACCCTTTGTTCTGAGGTCATTTATTAAACCTGTCCACTAGCAGATCTAGGACATGTTGTTCAAGGAATCTATTCCTAATTCACTCTATAAAATTGTTGTCGTAGCTACTTTTTCCAACTTGATTTATCCAATCTACATGAAGATTAAAGTCACCCAGTAATTATTGTTCTATTCTTCCTACATGCCCTGAATGTTTGTTGATTATTACCCTTACCTACTGTTTGGACTATTCGACTACCAATGTCATCTTTCTTCGGCAATACTTTACCTCCAATCAAGTGGACTCTTCATGATCTGAACCTAGATCATCTCTCACAACTGTCTTCACTTCATCACTAATCAACAGTGCTACCCCACCAGCTTTTACTTCCATCCTGCATTTCTGAAAAGTATAAAATACCTGAAAATTAAGTTCTGACTCACAGAGACTTACAGCACAAAGACAGATGCTTTAGTCCAACTCATCCATTCAAATCAGTCATCTCAATCTGGCTCCCATTTGCCAGCATTTGGCCCACATCCCCCTAAACCCATTCTCTTCCTATCCCCATCCAGATGCCTTTTGAATGTTGTAATTGTACCAGGCTCAGCATTTATTCTGGCAGTTTGTTCAGTACATGCATCACCCTTTTGTGTGAAAACGTTACCCCTCAGGGTCCTTTTTAAATCTTTCCCCCTCACCTTAAACCTCTGTCCTCTTTGCAACCAGGTCTCCGTCATGGCTACAAGATCACATCCATTTACCTTGATTTGCATTGTCACTTTGTGATGACCCCGAGCAGGAGCGTTCTAGGCCATTTGACCCCTGTCTGCTATACCAGAGGTCTGCAGCACAGAGCAAGGTCCTTCTGCTCATTGAGTATGCTGCATGAGAGAGGAGCTGGTTCAATAGGCTGATCCTATTCCCAGCACTAGGGCCTTATCTAAACACTGCTCCTTGGGGTCGTTTATGACCCACTCCAGTTTTTTTTGCCTTCAACTACTGGCAGTGAGCTGGCCATATGACTCTGAACCAACTGAGCGGTTGTCTTTGGACATTGTCAAGGGCAGGTGAGTGTCGAACCCATTGTTGGGTTCCAGTTTTCAGAGTTATTCATGGGATTTAGGTGTCACAGACTGAGAAAAAGTTTAGTACCCATACCTAGTTGCCCTTTTGTTGATGGTGGTAAGCCACCCTCTTGAACCAAGTCCAGTTCGTTTATGGTAGGTAGTCTCACAATGCCGTTAGGAAAGGAATTCTGTAGGTTTGACCTGACTGAGCAACAGTGAAGAAATGGTAATGCATTCCCAAGTTAAGATGGTGACTGGCTCAGATGCAAACCCATCCTTTTAGATGACAGTTAGTTGTGGAAGGAGTTTGATATGTTTGTGTAAAGAGAGCTTTACTCTGTATCTAACCCCATTCTTTCATTGTCCTGGGAGTGTTTGATGGTGGTGACAGTGTAGAGGAGCTTTACTCTGTATCTAACCTGATGGGGACAGTATAGAGGGAGCTTTACTCTGTATCTAACCCTGTGCTGTCCCTGTCCTGGGAGCGTTTGATGGGGGACAGTGTAGAGAGAGCTTTACTTTGTATCTAACCCTGTGCTGTCCCTGTCCTGGGAGTGTTTGATGGGGGGACAGTGTAGAGGGAGCTTTACTTTGTATCTAACCTCGTGCTGTCCATGTCTTGGGAGTGTTTGATGGGGGGGGACAGTGCAGAGGGAGCTTTACTCTGTATCTAACCTCATGCTGTCCCTGTCCTGGGAGTGTTTGATGGGGGGACAGTGTAGTGGGAGCTTTACTCTGTATCTAACCCCATGCTGTCCCTGTCTGGGAGTGTTTGATGGGGGGGACAGTGTAGTGGGAGCTTTACTCTGTATCTAACCTCATGCTGTCCCTGTCTGGGAGTGTTTAATTGGGGGTGGGGGTTGGGGGGAGCTGGCGGGGGAGCAGTGAGTGTCTTTCGTTGATTTGGTTTCCTGGTTCCTGTCCAAAGGGAACACCTGCTTGTTATGTTTTAAGTACAAGGGTGCGAATGGACTCTTCCTCTTGAACGGTCTGGGCTCTGGGCAACAGAAGCGTTGCTGGAAACAATATTGTCACCTGTGCTGTCTGTCTGCAGAGTCAGCAGTTGCCTTGACCACGGGCTTCACCTTGCTTCTGAGTATTTGTACTGCACATAGTCTGCTTCTTGTCTGTCAACGGCCTCATTTGGGGCACAGCCAAAGAGCAGGCTTACGTGCGTTTGTGGGTGGGGAGGGCAGGGAGAGGACGAGAAGGTTCCACCTTTTACCAGGTGCAGGCGCCCACCTGTGAGCTCCTCGCACAGATGACTGCGTTGTTTCATTCCGAGTGGGACCGGGGCTGGATCACAGACGCACTCTCCTCCGTCCCTGATTCCTGACCGCTCGGCTTTCAGATGTCACCTGGAAAGGTTTGCCTCTTGTTCTGCGTTCTCCTGGCTCGGGTCAGAGCCCCCAGTGAAGGCCCAGGTACAAGCTCTTAGCCTCAGACCAGAAGTAGGTTTAGAAAGTAGCCAGCCTTATGTTTCAGAAGGAAATGGTGGCTAATGTTGCTCAGAGATTCAGGAGACTGGGGAATTTAAATTTCGTATTGGGGTTGGGGGAACGTTAGGTGAGAGGGAGGGGGTGTAAGGTCTGGAAGAGGTGACAGATAGGGAGGGGGTGTAGGGGC
>NC_057748.1:27610226-27622639 GCF_004010195.1 Chiloscyllium plagiosum
CCTCCTAACCTGCAATCTTCTTCCTGACCTCTCCGCCCCCACCCCACTGCGGCCTATCACCCTCACCTTGACCTCCTTCCCACCTATCGCATTTCCAACGCCCCTCCTCCAAGTCCCTCCTCCCTACCTTTTATCTTAGCCTGCTGGGCACACTTTCCTCATTCCTGAAGAAGGGCTTATGCCCGAAACATCGATTCTCCTGCTCCTTGGATGCTGCCTGACCTGCTGCGCTTTTCCAGCAATATATTTTCAGCTCTGATCTCCAGCATCTGCAGTCCTCACTTTCTCCTCCGGTTAGAGTTTAATTCTTAGTTCATGAATTCAGTGTCTACCACCTGTCCACCATCCTGGATTTCAAGCCTGTGTTCCCATTCCTTTGAGAAACTGAGGCTCAATTTGCACATTATTTTGATGTTCTATTGGGGATGAAGCAGATGTGTGTTTGTACAGATTAGAGTGGTGCTGGAAAAGCACAGCAGGTCAGGCAGCATCTGAGGAGCAGGAAAATCAACACCCTATATAGTTGCAACATAACCTCCCTGCTTTTAAACTCAATCCCTTTAACAAAGAAGGACAAAATTCCACTTGCCTTCTTAATTACTTGTTATACCTGCAGACCAACCCTCTGTGACTCATGCACAAGGACACCCAGGTCCCTCTGCATAGCAGCATGCGGCAACTTTTTACCATTCAGGTAATATTCCTTTTTACTGTTAGTCCTACCAAAATGGATAACTTTCCTGCTTCTCGGATGCTGCCTGACCTGCTGTGCTTTTCAAGCACCATTCTAATCTTGACTCTAATCCGCAGTATCTGCAGTCCTCACTTTTGCCTGTGTGTTTAGAGTCATAGAGATGTACAGCAAGGAAACAGACACTTCGGTCCAACTCGTATATGCAGACCAGTTACTCACAATTTATATAGATGATTTGGAGTTGGGGATCACGTCTAGTGTGTCAAAGTTTGCAGATGACACTAAAGTGAGTGGCAAAGCAAAGTTCAGAGGACTGTGAAACTTTGCAGAGGAACATGGATACTTTAAGTGAGTGGGCAAAGGTCTGGCAGATGTTACACAATGTCAATAAATGGGAAGTCATCCATTTTGGTCGGACTAACAGTAAAAAGGATTATTACCTGAGTGGTAAAAAGTTGCAGCATGCTGCTATGCAGAGGGACCTGGGTGTCCTTGTGCATGAATCACAGAGGGTTGGCCTGCAGGTACACCAAGTAATTAAGAAGGCAAATGGAATGTTGTCATTCATTGCTAAAGGCTTGAATTTAAAAGCAGGGAAATTATGTTGCAGCTATATAGGATAGTGGTGAGGCCACACTTGGAGTACTGCATGCAGTTTTGGTCTGCTTACTTGAGAAAGGATGTACTGGCACTGGAAGGGGTGCAGAGGAAGTTCATTAGGTTGATTCCGGAGTTGAGGGGGTTGGCTAATGAGGAGAAACTGAGTAGACTGGAATTATATTCATTGGAATTTAGAAGAATGAGGGGGAATCTTATAGAAACATCCAAAATGATGAAGGGAATAGATACTGGATGGTTCTTTTTCATAGAATATGTAAGAATAGAATAAAATTTCATGAAATATTTAACATAGTAGTACAGAGGCTGTTTCCACTGGCAGGTGAAACTAGGACAAGAGGACATAGCCTCAAAATTAGGGGAGCAGATTTTGGACTTAATCGAGGAGAAACTTCTTCACCCAGAGGGTTGTAACTCTATGAACTTCCCTTCCCAGTGAAGTAGTTGACGCTACTTCAGTAAACGTTTTTGAAGCTGAGATAGACTTTTTTGTGAACAATAAAAGAATTAAGGGTTACGGTGAGAGGGTGGGTAAGTGGAGCTGAGTCCACGAATTGATCAGCTATGATCTTATTGAATGGTGGAGCAGGCTTGAAGAGCCAGACGGCCTACTCCTGCTCCTAGTTGTTATGGTCTTATCCTAACCTAACCTAATCCCATTTACTAGCATTTGGTCCATAACCCTCAAAACCCTTCCTCTTCATATACCCATCCAGATGTCTGTTAAATGTTGTATTTGTACCAACTTCCTCTGGCAGCTCATTCCATACACACACCACCATCTGCATGAAAACGTTGCCCCTTAGGTTCCTTATATAGTTTCCCCCTCTCAACCTAAACCAATGCCCCCTAGTTCCGGATTCCCCCATTCCAGTGAAAAGACCTTGTCTATTTATCCTATCCATGCCACTAATGATTTTATAAACCCCTATAAGGTCACCCCCAGCCTCTGATGCTCCAAGGAAAACATCCCCAGCCTATTCAGCCTCTCCCTGTAGCTCAAATCCTCCAACTCTGACAACATCCTTGTAAATTTTTTCTGAACCCTTTCAAGTTTCACAACATCCTTCCGATAGGAGAGAGACCAGAATTGCACACATATTCCAAAAGTGGCCTAGCCAATACCCTGTACAGCCGCACCAAGACTTCCAAACCCCTATACTCAATGTTCTGTCCAATAAAAGAAAGCATACCAAACTCCTCCTTCAATCCTATCTACCTGTGACTCCACTTTCGAGAAACTTTGAATCTGCCCTCCAAAGTCTCTTTATCCAGCTCACCATTAAGTGTATAAGACTTTACCATTAAGTGCAGCACATCACATTTATTGAAGTTAAACTCCATCTGCTACTCCTCAGCCCATTAGCCCATCTGATCAAGATCCCATTGTACTCTGAGGTAACCTTCGCTGTCCACTACATCTCCAATGTTGGTGTCATCTGCAAACTTATTAACTATACCTCCTATGTTCACATCCAAATCATTTATATAAATGACGAAAAGCAGTGGACCCAGCACACCACTGCTCACAGGCCTCCAGTCTGAAAAGCAACCCTCCACCACCACCCTCTGTCTTCTACCTTCAAGCCAGTTCTGTAGACAAATGGCTAATTCTCTCTGAAATCCATGAGATCTAACCTTGCTAACCCATCTACCATGAAGAACCTTCTCGAATTCTTTACTGAGTCCATATAGATCACGTCCACCACGCTGCCCTCATCAATCATCTTCATTACTTCTTCAAGGAACTCAATCAAGTCCATAGAACATAGAACAGTACAGCACTGAACAGGCCCATCAGCCCACGATGTTGTGCCGACCATTGATCCTCATGTAAGGTAAACCTAAAGTATGAACCCTCAAATTTGTGTGACCATATGCATGACCAGCAGTCTTTTAAATGTCCCCAATGACCTCGCTTCCACAACTGCTGCTGGCAACGCTCTCTCAACTCTCTGCGTAAAGAACCCGCCCGCCTCTGACATCCCCTCTATACTTTCCGCCAAACAGCTTGAAACTATGACCCCTCGTGTTAACAGTTTCTGCCCTGGGAAAAAGTCTCTGGCTATCGACTCTATCTATGCCTCTCATTATCTTGTACACCTCAATTAGGTCCCCTCTCTTCCTTCTTTTTTCCAATGAAAAAAGTCTATCCAGGTTGGACTCCATCTGCCACCTCTCAGCCCATCTCTGCATCCTGTCACTGTCCCGCTGCAGCCTACAACAGCCCTCTATATTGTCAACGACACCTCCAACCTTTGTGTTGTCTACAAACTTGCTGACCCATCCTTGAATCCCCTCATCCAAGTCATTAATAAAAATTACAAACAATCGAGGCCCAAGGACAGAGCCCTGTGGAACACCACTCACCACAGACTTCCAGGCAGAATATTTTCCTTCTACGACCGCTCTCTGTCTTCTGTTGGCCAGCCAATTCTGTATCCAGACAGCTACGTTCCCCTGTATCCCATTCCTCCTGACCTTCTGAATGAGCCTACCATGGGGAACCTTATCAAATGCCTTGCTGAAGTCCATATACACCACATCCACTGCTCGACCCTCATCAACTTGTCTAGTAACATCCTCAAATAACAATAAGATTTGTGAGGCATGATCTGCCCCTCACAAAGCTGTGCTGACTGCATTTAATCAAGCCATGCTCTTCCAGATGGTCATAAACCCTATCTCTCAGAATCCTTTCTAACACCTTGCAGACCACAGAAATGAGACTGACTGGTCTGTAATTGCTGGAGATTTCCCTATTTCCTTTCTTGAAGAGAGGATTACATTTGCCTCCCTCCAGTCCTCAGGTACGACTCCGGTGGAGAGCGAGGATGCAAAGATCTTTGCAAGCGGCGAAGCAATCACATTTCTCACTTCCCAAAGCAGCCGAGCCCTAGCCCATGAGACATGATTTCCCACGCACAAAGCCATGTTTCTTCTCTCTAATTAGCCCTTGCCTTTCCAAATGCATGTAAATCCTGTCTCTCAGGATTTCCTTCAACAACTTGTCCACCATCAATGTCAGGCTCACCGGTCTATAGTTCCCTGACTTTTCACTGCCAGCCCTGACTTTTCCTTACCACCTTTCTTGAGTAGTGGCACCACGTTAGCCAACCTCCGGGTTTCTGGCACCTCACCTGTGACTATCGATGATACAAATATCTCAGCAAGAGCCCCAGCAATCACTTCCCTCACTTCCCACAGAGTTCTAGGGTACACCTCATCAGATCATGGGGATTTATCCACTTTTATGTGTTTTAAGACACCCAGCACCACCTCCTCTGTAATATGAACATTTTTCAGTATGTCACCATCTATTTCCCTACATTCTATATCTTCTATGTCTTTCTCCACAATAAGCACTAATGCAAAATGCTCATTTAGAATCTCCCCCATCTCCTGTGATTCCACAGATAGGCTGCCTTGCTGATCTTTGATGGGCCCTATTCTCTCCACAGTTACCCTTTTGTCCTTAATATATTTACAAAGTTCCCTTGGATGCTCCTTAATTCTATTTGCCAAAGTTATCTCATGTTCCCTTTCTGCTGTCCTGATTTCCCTCAAGTATACTCCTGCTGCCTTTATACTCTTCTAAGGATTCACTCGATCTCTGCTGTCTATACCTGACATATGCTTCCTTCTTTTTCTTAACCAAAACCTCAATTTCTCTCGTCATCCAGCATTCTCTACACCCTACCAGCCTTTCCTTTCACCCTAACAGGAATACAGTTTCTCTGGACTCTCCTTATCCCATTTTTGAAGATGTCCTATTTTCCAACTGTCCCTTTACCTGCGAATATCTGCCCCCGATCAACTTTTGAAAGTTCTTGCCTAACACTGTCAAAAGTGGCATTCCTCCAATTTAGAACTTCAACTTTTAGATCTGGTATATCCTTTTCCATCACTATTTTAAAACTACTAAAATTATGGTTGCTGATCGCAAAGTGCGCCCCTACTGACACCTCAGCCACCTACCCTGCCCTATTTCCCAAGGGTAGGTCAAGCTTTTCAGCTTCTCTAGTAGGTACATCCATATACTGAATCAGAATTTTTTTTTGTACAGACTTACAAAATTCATCCCCATCTAAACCCTTAATGCTATATTTGGAAAATTAAAATTCCCTACCACAACTAATCTGTTATTCTTACTGATAACTGAAATCTCCTTACAAATATGTTTCTCACTTTCCCACTGACTATTAGGCATCCATAATTTGCCCCACCTTTCTATCCTTCTTATAGCATTTGTATCCTGGAACATTAAGCTGCCAGTCCTGTCCATCCCTAAGCCATGTTTCTGTAATTGCTATGATATCCTAGTCCCATGTTCCTAACCATGGGACAGGTTATGATTTCATCCATCTTCCCTGTTAGGCCTCTTGCATTGAAATAAATGCAGTTTAATTTATCAGTCCAACCTTGTTCTCTGGTTTGTTCCTGCCTGTCCTGACTGAGTCATTCCCTTTCCCAACTGTACCAGTCTCAAATTGATCTTTTTCCTCACTATTTCCCTAGGTCCCACCCTTCCCCCACCTTACTAGTTTAAATCCTCCTGAGAACCCCTGCGAGTACATTAGTTCCCTTCCAATTCGGTGCAACCCATCCTCCTTGTACAGGTCACTTCTACCCCAGATCCAAAATCTGAACCCTTCTCCAACTCCCCAACCACAATCCATTTGTTCTACTCTCACCTTCCTACCCTCACTGCTCATAGCACTAGGAGTAATCCAGATATTGCTACACCTGAGTACCTCCTTTCTAAATTCCTGCCTAACTTTCTATATTCTCCCTTCAGAATCTCATCCTTTTCCCTTCCTATGTCGTTAGTTCCCATGTGTACAATGACCTCCTGTTGGTCCCTCTCCCTTTTGCGAACATTTTACATCCTCTCCATGATATCCTTGATCCTGGCACCAGGGAGGCAGCACATCGTTCTGAGTTTTCACTGCCAACCGCAGAAACATCTGTCCATGTCTCTGACTGGAGAGTCCCCTAAAATAATCGATCGCTTGGAACCCAACAAATCCCTCATTACTTCAGAGCCATTCTTGGTACCAGAAATTTGGCTGTTCATGCTGAGAGTCCATCACCCCCTACATTTACCAAAACAGCATACTTGCTGATACATGCACTATCTGCCTACCCCTTCCTAACCTTCCTGGCATTAACCCATCTACCTGGCTTTTCTCCCTTCCTTTAACTGCCATCCATCACACCCCCTAGCTCCTGTAAATTCCTTATTACCTGTACCTGCTGCTCCAACTGATCCATGCGATCTGATAGGATTTGGAACCAAAGACACTTCCTGTAGACGTAATCATCAGTAACATAGAAACTGTCCCTAAACTGCCGCATCTGACAGGAAGAGCACATCACTCTACTAAAGGCCAGCTTTGGTCCTTCAAAATCTACAGACCCAGAAAATAGCACCATCTTATTGCTCCTAAGAAAAACAAGTGTTCTAGGCCAATATAGTACTTATGGTTTGTATTTTTAAAATTTAATCAAGGGACAGATTTCAATAAAACATATACTCATTATTGTAGATTTACAGCAAGGCTACACTTAAGAAACGAACACGTATCTGTTCAGTTCTCCCATGCAGGTTCCTCCAAGGTCAGCTGTGAATTTTGCTGTTTGTTAATTTTTCCTAGACGCACTCCGATGTCCAGAGATACTTGAACTCAAACAGCAAAGGCAGTAACTGTGCAGATTCACTGCTGTGTCAGTTAGCAGAATAGGTTTCTTTCTCTGACCATGTGGTCACTGCCTTTGTCTGTCTTTCTCCTGTTTAAAGCGTGGTTGTTTTGATCTTTTGTCCCCCAAAGTTGCAACAGTTTATAAGACAGTAATTGCGGGTCCTGAAATTTGAGGAAATCACCTCCAAAACCTCACAGCTCTTACGGCCACAACTTTTCCCTCTCCTCCATCTTGGGTTACTCAAAGTTGTATCTTAAGGATATTTTTCTTTGTATAATCGACCTGCTCATTGATATTGTTAAACACCACTGGACCGTATGGGAGTTGAATCCGGGTCTCGTGGGCCAGAGGAAGGGACAGTGCACTGCACCACAAGAGGCCTTCTCGCATTTTTACAAGACAGAATGAGGCACTTCGGCCCAACGTGTCTGACCCAGTCATCAAACATCCATATATTCTGAACAAAATCTGAAAGGTCTATTGACGCTGTAAGTCAGAAACAAAAACAGAAATTGCTGGACAAGCTCAGCAGTTCTGGCAGGGAGAAATCAGAATTAACATTTCGGGTTGAGTTCTGAGGAGGTGACATTTGACTCGAAATAATAACTCTGATTTCCCTCTACAGGTGCTGTTGAGCTTTTTCACCGATTCCTATTTTTGTTCCATCTATTCTGATTCCATTGTCAAGCATTTGGCTTGTGTGCTGGGTATGTTCATAGTCAGGATCCCGCTCATTGCAAACAGAAAGAAAATTCACAAATTGCCTGTTTCACAAAAAGAGCAACACCCAGGCAGAGACTCACCTTCAGCTCCATCTGCTGATTGCTTTTTAACCTCGTCAAACCCTCATCCAGATATTTTCAAATCCAACTGCTCAGAGATATTGCTACTGGAGCAGATGGGACATGAACACAGGCCTGCTGTCTCAGAGGAAGGGATACTACCACTGCACCACAAGAAAACCCTTCTCTCATGTTCATCTACCTCCGCTGTAATAATCGTTCACGATGACATCCTCCAACAGCGGGTGAGATTGTGCATGTGTGTGTATGAAAGTGAAAGGTTGATTAGATTACTTACAGTGTGGAAACAGGCCCTTTGGCCCAACAAGTCCACACCGCCCCGCCAAAGCGCAACCCACCCATACCCTTACATTTACCCTTTACCTAACACTACGGGCAATTTAGCATGGCCAATTCACCTGACCTGCACATCTTTGGACTGTGGGAGGAAACCGGAGCACCCGGAGGAAACCCACGCAGACACGGGGAGAACGTGCAAACTCCACACAGACAGTCGCCTGAAGCGGGAATTGAACCCAGGTCTCTGGCGCTGTGAGGCAGCAGTGCTAACCACTGTGCCACCGTGCCACCCACTTGATTATTACAGCAGTCACACAGACAAGAATAGTTTTTATTCATTCACATGATATGGGCATCGCTGGCTCAGCTTGCATTTATTGCTCATCCCTAATTGCCCAGAGTTAAGAGTCAACCAAATTGCTGTGGGTCTGGAGTCATATGTAGGTAAGGGTGGCAGTTTCCATTCCTAATGGACATTAATGAACCCAGGTTTTTGCAACCGTCAGACTTTTAATTCGGATTATTATTGAATTCAGTTTCTAACACCTGCCATGGCATAACAAGAAAAAAATGTCCCCAGAACATTACCTGAGAGTCTGGATTAATAGTCTAGCAGTAGTGTTTGATGGGGACATGAAGAGGGTGATTTACTCTACATCTAACCCTGTGCTGTCCCTGTCCCTGGGAGTGTGTGATGCGGGACAGTGGGAAGGGAGCTTTACTCTGTATCTAACCCCGTGCTGTCCCTGTCCTGGGAGTATTTGATGGGGGACAGTGGGGAGGGAGCTTGACTCTGTATCTAACTCCGTGCTGTCTCTGTCCTGGGAGTATTTGATGGGGGACAGTGGGAAGGGAGCTTTACTCTGTATCTAACCCCGTGCTGTCCCTGTCCTGGGAGTATTTGATGGGGGACAGTGGGGAGGGAGCTTGACTCTGTATCTAACTCCGTGCTGTCTCTGTCCTGGGAGTATTTGATGGGGGACAGTGGGGAGGGAGCTTTACTCTGTATCTAACTCCGTGTTGTCCCTGTCCTGGGAGTATTTGATGGTGGACAGTGGGGAGGGAGCTTTACTCTGTATCTAGCCCCATGCTGTCCCTGATCTGGGAGTGTTTAATTGAGAGGGAAGGGCAGTTGGTGTAGAGAGAGTTTTACTCTGTATCTAACCCCATGTTGTCCCTGTCAGGGAGTGTTTGATGGGAGGATAGTTTACAGGGAGCATTACTCAGTACCTAACCCCTTGCTGTGGCTGTCCTGGGAGTGTGTGGAGGTATTTTCTCATTACAGATAATCACTTTGTTAACACAGATGTCAATTAAAAAGGAAGAACAGACTGAAAGTAATTGGGGGATGGATTGATCAACGAGTTGAGAGGTTAAGTTTTCACCCAGAGGACGGTGGGCACCTGGAGCTCATAACAGGATGGAGTCAGGAGGCTCATCCCGTCATCAAAAGTACCATTCCCAAACATCTCACACATGAAACACTTGCAACGAATTGTCTAATATGTGATGCAATTCAGCAACAGAGCAGCATTTGCTGGGTATTTCTGAATTTGTGAGGAATTTCCCTGACAGGGACAACATGGGGTTAGATACAGAGTAAAACTCTCTCTACACCAACTGCCCTTCCCCTGGTCTGGGCACGGACTGGTTGGGCCGAAGGGTGTGTTTCTATGCTGGATGACTATGAGTTGATGACTGTATGACACAGTTTCATTTATAGTTCCCTCTCCTGGAGACTGTTAAAATGTCCCTCTCTCTTTCTCTCTCTCTCTCTCCCCCCCCCCCCCATCAGCCACGTCCCTCTCTCTCCCTCCCCCTCTGTCTGTCTGTCTGTCTCTCTCTCTCACACACACACAGTCCCATCTCCATCTCTCTCTGCTGGATGCTGTAATAGTAATCAGAGAGACACAGACAATCAAGTGGTCTCACATTTAATTCACTCTTCTGAAGACTGTTATGATATTACATGCACACACAGACACGAAAAGCCATGGTCTCCCCTTAATTTCCCTTTGCTGGCTACTGTTATAATCACACTCCTCTGCACATACAAACAGAACATGCAAGGTCTCACTTCAGTTTTACTCTGTATCTAAACCCTTTCCTGGGAGTGTTTGAAGGGGGACCGAGTGTGTGTGGGGTGGGGGTGGGGCTTTACTCTGTATCTAACGCCATGCTGCTCCTGTCCTGGGAGTCTATGGAGGCTATTTTTCTCATTATGGAAAATCAGACTGTGAAGGGAAAGATCGATAACTAGTGAGCACAAATGTAAAGTAATTGGTGGAAAGGTTGATCAGGGAATTGAAAACAAAAAATGTTTTTATGTAGAGGATGGTGGGGATCTGGAGCTCACAGCCCAGCTGGATGGTGCAAGCAGGAATGCTCATCCCATTGTGAAAAATTCCATTCTCAAACAACTCATTGCAACACAGTGTCTAGTGTAAGATGTGATTCAGCAACAGGGCAGCATTTGCAGCATAATTCTGAATCTGTGAGGAATTACTTTGACAAGCAATTTACAATTGTTAGTCACACGTGCAATATGATGAATTTGTGTGTAGAAAGAACATTTTCACACACTGCTCCTGTTTCAACCAAACAGACCAGGCACTGGCTTCTCATCAATGACCTGATCAATCAGAGTCAACATGTTTAGGCTGCTTTTGGAATATTGTGTGCAATTCTGGTCTCCTTCCTATTGGAAGGATGTGGTGAAACCTGAAAGAGTTCGGAAATGATTTACAAGGATGTTGCTAGAGTTGGAGGATTTGAGTTATAGGGAGACGCTGAATAGGCTGAGTCTGTTTTCCCTGGGGTGTCAGAGGCTGAGGGGTGACCTTATAGAGGTTTACAAAATTATGAGGGGCATGGATAGGATAAATAGACAAGGTCTTTTGACTGGGCGGGGGAATCCGTAACTAGGGGAGAGGGGAAAGATGTAAAAGGGACTCAAAAGGAAGCATTTTCACACGAAGAGTGTGTGTGTATGGAATGAGCTGCCAGGGGAAGTGGTGGAGGCTGGTACAAATACAGCATTTAAAAGGTATCTGGATGAGTATATGAATAGGAAGGGTTTAGAGGGGTATGGACAAAGTGCTAGCAAATGGGACTAGATTAGGATAGGATATCTGGTCAGCATGGATGAGTTTCTCCGAAGGGTCTGTTTCCACGCTGTTTTTCTCTATACCTCCACATCTGGTTTAAAATTTGAACAAAACTAGGCATTTAATTGTGACTCTGCATGAATGACTGCAAGTCTTCTACCACTCAGACTTCATTTGACTCCCGATCAACGTGCTAGAGCAGTATTAATCTCGGTTTTCCCCTTGAATCAGTATTCTTGCGTAGTGTCTGATAAGTGCCAGATGCATAAAGTGCCTGTTTCCAGCAATACTCAGGTTTTGAGCTCGCAGACAACTATTTGGAGAGGCACTTACTGTAACCTGTAGTGTTGCATACCCAGAGCTGGGAAGTGAGGTGAAACCAGATACCTCTGTTTGGCATCATGGACAGTATATGCTGCATGTTCCCCTAAGTCAGCTTTTCCATGTCTCTGTCATCTCAAATCATAATTGTTGCAAGCTTTTCTTCCACAACCAGCCAGTTCAACAACAAGACTGATGAGCGAGTCTGGGACTTTGCCTGTAAGGCCACCTTCAGAGGGATCATCAACTGCAGTTGGACCGATTATGTCAACAATTTCGATGAAGGCATCAACTTCTCCTGCCCTTCCGAGTCACTGATTTGTGGGGTGGAAAATCTCCAACTTCCTAAACACAAGGATCGGAAGTAATGCTCTTCTTTCCCTTGGATTATTGGATAAATTGTTTATGTGTTGACACTTTTTCTTGCCAGTCTTTCATACCACCAGGTGGCGCTTTGATGTGCGTTTGTCCCGGGCCATGCTGAGCTTGCAGCTGCAAGATTATATGGAGTTACTGGGTCTCTATAAATTGCAGTTCCCCACACCTTTCCAAACAGCATCACCAGGCTCTGTTCTACTGTGACAGCTCTGACACTAAACTTCAATCTGTCTCTGTCCTCCTCGCTGTCAGTCAAGCTCCCCCATCCTTTCTCTCTTCAACCTCTCTCAACATCCCTCTCTCTCTCTGCACTGTCTTTCCCACTCACCTTCAGTCAGACCCTCCCCTTGCTCACTCCCTCTCTTGTTCCCACTCTTACCTCCCTCACCCCGCTCTCTTCCCTCTCGCTCTCCCCTCATGCTCTCTGTTGCTCCCTTTCACTCCCCTCCCTCTGTTACTCTCTCTCCCTCCCCTATCTTTCTCTATCTCTCTCTCTCCCTGCCTCTCACA
>NC_057748.1:27623563-27625076 GCF_004010195.1 Chiloscyllium plagiosum
CAGGAGGCTCCCAAGCACTGAGGATGTCACCTAGACAGGGGACGAAACGTCTGCAACACAAATTCCCAGCTCGGCGAACAGAACCACAACAACGAGCACCCGAGCTACAAATCTTCTCACAGACTTTGAATGTCAGAAGATAGTCTAAACTCAAACTCTTTGTTATTCTAAAGGTAAATGTAAGGTGTTGCATTCCAGATGCAATTCAATTGGTAAAACTACTGGATTTAAAGCAAACCACATTTTGTTGATCACCTACAGTTGAAATACAACAAATGAATGATGGAATTGGAATAACTTAACTCGATTGGAAAAGTAGATGCAGTAGCTATTACTAGTTATCTGTTCCAATATAGTAGCATCCCTTGGCAACAGACAAACTCAGTAAAACAGATTATCTCACAAACAACTCCAGCAGGAGGAAGACAACCCACAGCTTTTGGGTGTAACCAAGGGAAGGAAAACAATGGCGTCCACTTCTTCAAGGCCCCCATCAGCAACTGCTGAAAATTAAAACTAAAATTCCTGATTCTGTGAGAGTTTGACTGCACCCATTCATGTTGTTCCAATTGTTTAGAAAAAAAAAACCCAAAACCTAACAAGCTGTTTACTCTAGTGGCTCTGGTAGAGCTCTTGGCAACTTTGCCTTAAGAGTTTCTTCAGAAGAAATCCAGGGCAAATAACCTTTTAAAGCCATAGTATTGTCACATCTTCCCCCCCCCCCCTTAAAAAATGAGCCATCAATATGCAGAAATAGCTTAATTTTAACAAACCTTTATTCTTATGTTATTATTATGCAATACATTGACTCTAAGCATGAGAACAGTTAGCACTACAGGCCATTTCTGTCTATTCTTCTCCCGCTACTGAATGCCTCTGTCTTCCTTCATCAAAGTCGTGACAGTGTCTTGGCAGTTATGTTCTTTTGTCCTGCCGCATGTATCCTTATCAAATTAAATGGCTGAAATAATGGGCTCCATCTACAACGTCAGGAATATTTGTCCTTAAATTTTCCCCAAACACTTTAAGGGGTTATACAATTGTCTCAGACCATTCCTGGCAATATAAATGTTGAAATGTTGCAACTCCAACATCAAGCTCAACATTTTCTCAATTATCAAATATTTCTGTTGAGGATTATTCCATTTTCTGGGAAAAACAATATACCTAATAGGTCTTTGTCTCTTCTTATTGTCTTCTTACAGGAGTACAGCACTGACACCCATAAGACCATAAGACATAGGAGTGGAAGTAAGGCCATTCGGCCCATCGAGTCCACTCCGCCATTTAATCATGGCTGATGGGCATTTCAACTCCACTTACCCGCATTCTCCCCGTAACCCTTAATTCCTTGTGACATCAAGAATTTATCAATCTCTGCCTTGAAGACATTTAGCGTCCTGGCCTCCACTGCACTCCGCGGCAATGAATTCCACAGGCCCACCACTCTCTGGCTGAAGAAATGTCTCCGCATTTCTGTTCTGAATTGACCCCCTCTAATTTTAAGGCTGTG